>NW_017725110.1:0-9978 GCF_001865875.1 Lupinus angustifolius
GGCTTAAGAGACTAGCATCTAGGTTCACCTAACCTATACTTACTTACTACGGCACACTTCCCAGACTACTTAGATTATAGACTCAATTTATATCCTAGTCTAGATATGACCAAATGAGCATAAGGCATGTTGATTGTTGGGCCATCTTCAAACTTTGTTAGACCCTTGTCTTCATCAAAACATAGGCTAAGATCTGCTAGTGCTATTCTTGACACTTTACACTTTCAATCTCCCCCTTTTTGATGATGACAAACACTTCATCAGAAATCTTCAATATGTTGATGGATAAGCTTGATGGTGAATTTGCAGAATGGTTGTTAAAGGTTGTTTTTTCGAATACCAAAGTTAAAGCGCATTGCTTCTCTGTATATAAGCAATAGAATGTACGAAAGTTGGATATAAACAACCTGCAAAAGGCTTTATACAATCTGCAAAAAGTATGTAACACAACAAGCAACCTTTCTCCCCCTTTTGACATTATAAAAAAGATAAGTATATTCAATTCTAGTCAAAGGTTAGGAGAGCTATAATGGTTATTAACATACTATAACTAATCAGTTTAAACTTGGGTAGATAACTAATTAATCAACTGGAAGAAGCTTGAACAAGTTCACAGTTTTAACAGCATTTAATCGATTAAGTGATGTAGTTAATCGATTAAATTAACAACATATAGCAGCAGAATAGTTTGAATGGCATGAAGGGGTTATGCAGAAGAAAATTAAGCACGGAATGATTACGCATTTGATAAATTTGAGTATTTTGCAACATGCACAATCATTCAACATTATCACATAGACCAATCATGATCAAGATCCATTACAAACAAAGTAAAGTACTACTTTTAACATAATTATAAAATCAAGCATGAACGCAATAATTCAAAACATTAAGATGTAAAACAGTAGTTCAGCAGTAGATTTAGAGTTCGTTACAGTCCAAACTGAAAGAGAAAAAGGCAATGCAATACAAAGATAATATCTCAAGAGGAAACAGGATCAACAATGTCCATTAATCGCACGGACTTTATAGAATACACCTTTGGAAAGGTTATGTGTGGTTTGATGACATAGATAGAGTTCAAGACTATGATTCACTATAGTAAAATATGGTTCTTACTATTATGCAAATGTTCAAGTCGAATGACACCTTTGTTTATGCACAATCATATTGAGACCACATAAATTCTCGGAAATCATTTTTTAATTTCAAGTGGGGATTGTTGGAACTTGGATTGTTGAATGTCAGTAATGAGAAATTTTGGGTGTAAAATTTAAAAAACTCACCAGTCCCACATATAAGTTCTGAAAAAACAACTCCCAAGTCCCACATTGGTGAGATGAGGAACTTGGAAAAAATCTCATGTTATAAATAGAGGTCTTCTCCATTCTTTATAACTGACCCCAAGTTGAATGCGCTTTCCTTCAACTTTTTCTTTCTCTCTCTTTATTTTTCGCCGACGCATTTCTGATAAACTTCCTCCTCTTTCTTTTTGTGATACTACGAATTGGCACAATTAGCCAAAATCTGGGAATTTCGAGAACTGACAGTGATAATCAGTATTGACGAAAAAGAATGGCACGGGTAGCCATATTATGGGCGTTTTGAGAACTGAAATTGATATTCAAATTGTGGGAAAATAATGGCACGGGTAGCCATATTATGGGAATTTCGAGAATTGGTATTGTTAGTCATATTGTGAGAATTTTGAAAATTGACACTGGTAGTCATATTATGGTGGATGTATTCGTGATTGGTTCTTATGGTGCAGTAAGAATTCGATAGCAGAGATCTGGATTGTTTTATCCTGAGGATGTCGTGATTGATAGTATGTTTGTACATTTTGGGCAATGTCGCGAAACGTCTTGAAGAAAACGACCTGGTCGTGACTCAGCCAATAAATATTGTTTCATCGCATTTATAATTATTGCATCCAAGTTTACCTCAAAATCTAAGTAGTTATTTTTTTGCTACATCAGAAGAAAAAACAACAAAACTAAAGTATAGGGAAAGATCCATTTCAGATCACCTAAGTGGTTGGGGTAATGTTGCCAAAATTACTATTAGTAACTATTATTAAATTATAATTCTCTATCTCTATAGTTTAAAGAAATAGTCATAAGACTTCTAATTTTTGTCAGTTTTCAATGGAAAAACATGAAACCAAATAAACACATTTATCTTCCATAAAATAATTGAGTCATAATTTTTAACTTTGAATTGTTGTTAGTGTTCAATCTCTAACCTAATAAGTTCTTATCTGAAATTGAATAATAATACTTGATATTTCTATTAGTTCTTATTATAACAATTTTAACCGATTTACACTGACAAATAAAATAGTTAAATTTAGTTAACTTTATTTATTTTAAAAAATATTACAAAATTAATATTTTCTTATTTAATATTACTCTTTCGAAGGAAACAAAATTTTAATTTAATCTTATCATAGTTAAATTTATAAAAAAAAAACTACAACATTAATATTTTCTTATTTAATATTGCTCTTTCCAAAAAAATTAATCTTATTATGTTTGAACACATAATTTAATCTTATTTAATATTGGTATGAGTATCACCAGTTTTGCAGAATCCTAATGTATTAAACAACATTTAATAAGAGAAAATATGAAGACAAAACTTAAACGCTCCCGACAACTTAAAAAACTCCAAAATAAGAGTGTACTAATATTTTTCATAATACTATGTCACTAATATTGCAATTTAAAAATAACATTAATACACTTCACTTTCTTCCTATAATTTGTCTCTTCCGATTATTATTTTTATTTAGTGTGCACTTGGAAATTCAATAAAAGTTAATATAATTTTTTTTCAATTATGTCTTTAACACTAATAACTACTCTTATAAGAAGAGATAATTTTTTGGTACAATTAAGAATGTCCTCTCACATTTTTAGTTAATGAACTAGTTTCTTTCGGGATTCGTGACTGTCTCTCTCAATAAATATTGCTCAATGAATCAAATCATCGATCTTAGAAATTTAGTGTGACTTTACACCACTAGATTAACACCTTCTTGATAATAAGAGAGATAGTTGATGGGATATATTATTGATGTTTAATTGAAATATATATAAAGAGTAAATAAACATGATTTTTTTATGTAAGTTAACTATATTAATTAGAGTTTAACATCTATATCTTTTGAGTCTACAATTTTTATACGGTGAAGACATCATTCTTGTATATTACTTTTATTTTAGAGTAAACAGTTAAATAACAAAATGTTAGATCATATGTTAATAATATTTTTTGGGTTCGGTTCTTAAGAGCGACACTTGTTGAGAGATGCAGTTAAGAGATTAATTATTTACTCAAAAAACTATAAGATACTCTTAACAATATCAAAAAATATCTATACTATTAATAAAGGGAAAACACAAAATAACCACCCATCATGGTGTAATTTGTGTTTTCCTATTTTGCCCTTAATATCTTTTTATTTCTACCAAAAAACCATATAATATTATTTTCTTATTTTATCCTTATTATCTTCTTATTTTAAAAGTGTATTTAAAAAATTGAATATTAGACCAATTGAATAAATTCAACTGTAAATTTAACGCAAAAAATTATATTTGAATTTATAAAATACAAATGATAGGAAAGCGGGTTGACAGGCACGACAGTGCATGTCAACACGCTAGTGTTAATAATGTAAAAACCTTACATAGATGTGTGTATATTAAAATGTATTAATCAACTATATTCATTGTATTCATGTACCGATATTAGGACAGAAGGGAATACTGTAAATTTATAATAATAGGAAGTAACATTATTCATTTAAATTTAATACTAGTAATATACTTTCAATAATAATTTAACATTTGAAAATAATCATCAATATATTTTCCAAAAAATTTCAACCATCTGCATCAACTTTACCATAAACATTTATATAACCCAAATCTTCTAGAAAATCAAAGGAGATGATGATGAATTTCTTTTTGGGTGTTATATCTCATTCAACAATGGTGATTCTCATCAATTGAATATTTAATCAAGTTTAATTTGATACTTGAGAACCTATGATGAGGATTATATGTTCCAAAAAATTAATGTCTCAATGTCTCAAACTAATCACATTATATTACAACAAGTAAAAAAAATTATTTTCTGTTTTTATGATTTTTCTTCTTCTTAATAACTAGTTGGCACTTCTTGATAGGATTGATATATAATGAGACACCAAATCTTGGGACAAATGATCTCCATTTGATAATCTATTAACATTTAAACCATTAGACCAACATCCGTAAAACAATCTTACTAAATTAAATAGGTAAAAATGGTAGTATTTCATGTGAAGTTGAATATTACGATAATATAATATTTATGCACTGTAAATATAAAAATTTATACATAATCAACATATCTTCTACTATTCATTTATATTATTATTTTTTTAAAAAATCAATAATTATTAAATTTGAATGATAAATGATGTGCACACCATATATACAATTTTTACATAATCAATGAATACATTTTTTTTCATGATCTTCCAATTAGATGAGTTGAGGCCTGAGGGTACAGTAAGAATAGAGAAAATAGACTAAGAGAGGGTATAGTAACTAGAGAGAGAAAAAACTAAGAGAGAGACAAAAACTAAATGAAAAGAATATAAAATTAAGAGAAAATATATTCTCATGTCATATTTTAACTAGTTATATGCTATATAAATTATCTCCTGGTATGAGGAAATATTAGATATTTTATTCTGTTTGTAAATAAGCACTACGACCTATTTTTTCATCATAATTATTTCTTAAACTTTAACTATTAGTAAAATTGGTTTCGTATAAAGATAATATTAAATTAACAACAAAGAAAATTTTAATCAATGCACTTTTTTAATTCCAATTGTTAATTTTATTTTATTTTTGTATATTTAATAGTATTACTGTACTGATCACTTTTAACTTTATAATTTACGGCTATCAAACATTGTTATATTTCTACTATTGTGAGTTTGATTGTAACAATTTTCTTATTGTTTATGTATAATTTAATAATATATTTATACAGGGACAACTACACTAAATTAAAGTTTAATGAATAATCAGAAGAAAAAATAATTCATTTGCATATTTACAAAAAAAATATATAATTTAGGGTCTTTATGTACTTTTACCTAAGATTAATTATTTTATCTAAGAGATTCATGCTCTATGACTGTGATATTAGTAAAGGTGTTATATTCAAACCAAATTCTTTTTAATGTAAAAAAGATAACCAAGCCAAATTCCTTTTAATTCAATCCTTTGTTCTTCCTTGACTTCTGCTTTTAAAGTTTTCCTCCTCCTTTTAAACGTTTGATGTAAAAATGAACAATTTTTAAGTCAAGTCAATCTTGATTAAACCCGTAAATTTGTTTGTGCAAACATTTAGGTGACCGCTAATAATATATCATCACAAGAATAAGCTTTTAGTGCAACTGATTCATAGTCAACCCCAAAAAATCCAGTCACAAGATATTCATAACTAATAATTACTCCAAATTTATTAATAAAATGTAGTCCACAACATATTTAAAAATGATATATATGTATACACGGTAAATAAATAAAACTCAATAAAAACTGAAATAAAAAATAATAAATCTACAATCAATGATAACTTAAATGAAAGGAAAAACAAATTATGTAAGAAAAAACACCCAAAATTGCACTGAATAATTCAACATCACTATAACTTGGTAGTAAAGAAACATATAAAGGCATCAATCACATTGTATACTGTTTATAATGGGAATCAGTACATTGACGAGTTGCCAAATATTTCGTTGAGACCATTTTTCTAACTATCTGATAATTCAGCTTACTGAGTTATTCTTTGCATCCCGTGCAATCTTTGTAAATTCCATGTGATTTGTATTATGTGATATAATTCAATGAGATGACAGATTTCAACCTTCCATCAGATGATCATACATCTTTGTCATTCTGAAGTAGTCCCAGTTGCCCGAATTTTCGGATAACCCTTTGTCGGATTGATTCATTCACATGAATACTAATTCCATATTGAACATGGCAGCCATAATGCACCTCTCAGTGCTTCAATCACATATCAATAGGCCCAGAGAGTACATCAAGTAACTATCCATAAGGTTAATTTTCGCCATGTCTCCACTCTTACCAATAATACCCACAAGAACATGTACCCTTGTTAAAGTGATGAAAGCGGTGAGAATCCCTTAGGATAATCAGTCGTCCAACAATCTTGGATATGTATTTGATGGCATTATGACAATCTTCACATACGCGCAAGTTTTTTATGACGCGTATTGGCTTACTGGCCGGTATAGTCAGAATACCAAATGCGACAGCTAATTTCTCACTGTGATACTTGAGCATATGTTCCTTCTCTTCCTCTTCCACATCATGCAAAACCAGTTTTGTCGAAGAAACATACCCCTCAAGTTTCATTTTTAGATCTAACTCTTCTAAGAAAGCATATATTCTAGCTTTGTCAGGGTGGAAATAATCCCCAACCGTGAATTTATGAATTTTGTTTTGTACCTCAACCCAACTATACCCAGGTACTTTCTGCACACCAACATCCTTCATTTTCGATCTCATCTTACCAACATCAACCCATCTCCCAGAAGCTGCATATAAATTTGAAAGAAGGACATACATTCCCGTATTATGAGGTTCCATCTTAAAAACCATCTCAGCAGCCTTCTCGCCCAGTTCAGTATTGCCATGAATCCGGCATGCCCCTAGTAGAGCTCCCCAAGCTGCACCATCTGGCTCAAAAGGCATGTTTTTCATCAAGTTCAGCACTTCTTCAAAGCGTCCAGCTCTGCCAAGAAGATCAATCATGCAAGTATAATGTTTTGAAGTTGGCGTTACACCGTAATCCTTGTCCATTGAGTAAAAATATTCTGCTCCCCTGTCTGTCAAGCCAGTATGACTGCAAGCAGAAAGAACACCAACCTGAAACATGATTAAAAGAAGAATAAGCAAAATGTTGTTACATGCAGAAATGAAACACCTGTTCAAATTCAAAACAGTATAAGGGAGCAGAAATTCAAGTTAGAGATAAGCTCTAAATAATACCTAAATGCATATGAAATGTATAAAATAAATACCATGGTAATCTCATCAGGTCTAAGACCTGCCATCTTCATTGACTCGAATACTGTTAAAGCCTGTTTGCAAAATCCATGCCTAGCATAACCAGCTAACATTGTGTTCCAAGAGACAATATCTTTCACTTCTATTCCTTCAAAGACATCATAAGCTTCACCTATACTGCCACATTTAAAGTACATTCCTAGAAGTGCATTCCCCACAAAACAGCCAGTCTCATATCCTGTCTTCACCGCCTGCCCATGAACTTGTTTCCCTAACTCCAAAGCAGCAATATCAGCACATGTGCTCAAAGCACAACTAAATGTAGCCCTGTTCAAACTTTCTCCATCTCGTTTCATCTCTACAAACATATTCAAAGCCTCTTCATAGTGACTATTCTGAGCATAACCAGCTATGATAGCCGCCCAAGATACAGAATCGCGCTGAGGCATCATATCAAACAACTTCCGAGCTTGATCTATATCACCGTTCTGGCAATAGCCAGTAATCATGGTATTCCATGAACTTATACTCCGAAAAGGCATTGCCTCAAACAATTCCCTCGCCAAGTCCATTTGCTTGCATTGCACATAACCCGCAATCATTGAATTGTACGAAACCTCATTTTTTTCAGGCATTTCATCAAAAACTCTTCTGGCTTCATCCAACATCCCATTCTGCACATATCCAGACACCATCGATGTCCATGTGAAGACATCTCGTGAAGGAGATTCCTCAAACAGTCTCCTAGCTTCCGATAAATCCCTATCCTATGCATAACCTGAAATCATACTATTCCACAAAATATTATCCCGAATAGGCATTTGGTCAAAAAGCCTCCTAGCATCACCTAATCTCTTCTGATTCACAAACCCACCCATCAAACAATTCCAAGAAATCAAATCCCAATCCAATTTTGACTCAAACAATTGACGACCTCTCAATTCTCCCATTCTGTACATAAGCAGCAAGCAACCCATTCCATGAAATCGAATTCTTCTCCAGCATGCTATCAAAAACCTCTCTCGCCTCATCAACATACCCATTCTGCGCATACCCAGACAACATTGCATTCCACGAAACAACATCCCTTTCAGGCATTAAATCAAACAGCTTCCGCGCATCACCAAGTCTCCGATTCCTAACATACCCAGTAAGCATAACATTCCAGGAAAACAAATCCCTTTGTGGCATTTTATCAAACAGGTCCCTTGCAAGATGGAACTTTCCATTTCTCAGGTACCCAGATATCATGGCATTGTAAGAAACAGAACTTCGACGAGACATGGCATTGAAGACACGCAATGCAGAGTCGCAGTGACCATTGCGCATGTGGGAAGAGATTAATTTGTTCCATTTAAGAATGTCAGGGTCTATGTCTATAATCGGTGCATTAGAATTTTTTGAAGTTTGGGGTTTTGGGAATCTGCTACGTCTTGTAGTACTTGTAGACAGAGAACGTGAGTTGCTGACAAGTAACTGTCTCAGTCTATGAAAAACATCGTTCCCGCGCATTATGTTGGAGGATTTCATGCACTACTAGTACGAGGAGTGGTGTTCAAACATACTTTGTTTCGTTGAGAAAGGTAAAAAAACATTAGTTTTTGTTTTTGTTACTGTTATTAATTGGGAGAACTCTGGACTCTCTAGTACTGAGAATGTGAGAGGGAACATTTTTTTTTTAAATTATTAATTTATAAAAAAATAAAAATATGAACCATTGGATTTTTGTTATATACACTGCCCTCTTCATTAATAAAGAAGAGTCAGACTCAATTGGGAGACAACATATACAACAATCTTTATTAATTTATTGGTTCAATAAAGTTGAAAATGAGCTGAGTTGAATCATAAATCAGTTTAGTTTGATAATTTTTGTTAGGCTTCAAAATCGATTCTAGTTTGAAATGAGTTGTTTTCAAATTAAATACTACTCGATTGAAGTTTGAGAACTATTTGATTATACTCACTAGCTTGAATTTGTTTCGTTCATCAAGACTTGAACTATTTAATTCAACTAATTAGCTTGATTGACTAGAATTATAATTATTTATATAATATATAAAATTAAAGATACATATACATGCACAATATGTAACGGCCCGAAAATTACTCCATAAATATAATGTCTAAAAATGGGTAAATTTTGTTTTGAATAATGTAACGTAAACTTATCATCTTTATATTTGTTTCTTTTTCGGGACATCACTTTCAGTAACATACATTGTGGAAAATAAAAAATTGTTACCTAATGGTAACAAAAAATAGCACAATATAACTTTAAATAATACTTCATTTAATAAAGGAAAATATCTATACGAAATACAAGGCGGAAGAAATATTTGCCCAAACTGAAATTACACAAAAGGCTGAAACATCCAGCACATCAAAAATACTCTACATAGATCTAAGTCGCAAGGGCTTGTGTAGGTGTACACATCTCCCTCAATCCTCCATGCCCCCTCCTGGGACATCGAGAAGCGGTAACTCCGAATCCTCGCAGAACGATCCATCTGAACAAAACGCGGTCCGAAGACAAACAGAAAGAAGAGGGAGTAAGACATCTAATGAATATTACTCATTGACGGCGTGACATTACATGGAATATCACATTCACATAGACACGCATAATAACACAATATATACATCACATATAAAAATGCACAATGATGAATGATGTTACAATTTCAGATTATGAGGATCAAAGTCCACAATCTCAATGTATGAATGTTATGCTTGTTTCATCCATCCTTTCACCAATATCCTCCCAATATACTATTCAGAAATAACCAAGAGTACAGGAGCCATAACAAGTCGATTTGAACGCACCAAAATTATTCCTCGCAAGGATATATGATCGATCTGTTCCGAA
>NW_017725111.1:0-3874 GCF_001865875.1 Lupinus angustifolius
AATACCTCATCCAGGAATACAAGGGACTCGTCTCACCTAGACTCACCCTCAAGACTTTGTTGACGAACCACCGCCATCGTCGCCCCTCTTAACATTTCGGGGCTCGTTCGTCTCCCGTAAATTTCCTCTCCACTACTTCTTTATCCATAATGATTATGCACACTAACCGAGATTAGTCTATTAAATCTTTTAATCATTATTTTATATGATCGACCCAACCTAAGACATCTCCCAGAGGAATGCTTCTTGTGAGACTCGATCTTACGTCAACATGTAAATAGAACCATCGTTGAATCACCCTGGACGACCACATGACTGAGCCTCTTACGGTCAGACGACCTCGCTGTGTGGTATCATGTAATCCATTTTTTTGGCATCGCCCTAATAATGACATCACAGTCGAAAACCTTGCCCTAAATAGGCGCATAAACAAAGGTACTTGTATAAGTTTGTCGATTTTGGGCACTGGGTTCAATCATCTGAGTCACGGTCTTTCCCAAGGGTAAATACACTTTACACCAAGCTAGGGCTATTACCTAAGCAATCAAACAATCACAATCAGTCAAAAATATTGTTTGTCTTTCACACAAGCGAGAGACCGTCGCTCAAGCGACCAATTCATCAAAATAGACTCAATTTCCTGCATGGTTCTCGCTAGAGCGAGGTGACTGTTGCTCAAGCTAAAAATCCACCAAAACTGGTCAAAATACTTGTCTGGACTTGCCTGGGCAAGGTACGGTCGCCCGAGCGCCAAAAACGCCCAAAACAGGTTGTCTCGCCCAGGTGCTAATTGGAACCATTCTTCTCTGTTTCTCCCTCGCCCAGGCGAGGCTGGCTTGTCCGGGCAAGGTGGTCCAGCTACCAGGACCATTTTCCTCGCCCTTTTGGGCTACCAGATGGAAACTCTCTGTTGTTTTCGATTCCAATGCATTTTAGTTTCTCGAGTGGTGTTCCTTCATGGATAGCCACCATAATACTTGATATTTTAAGCTATCCTAATCATACAACTTAAGAAAGTATCTGTACAAAATCCAAGCACGCAAAATAATTGATTAAGTACGGGTTTTCTTAATACACAAATAAATATAACTCCAAACTTTTGAGATAGTTTAGTAGATCTGGGTGTCATATTCAGACACCACTATCTCACGATATATTCTCCCTAACCTTAGATTGTCGCGCTTGATTTCCTTTACGAGAGAGTGGGTTTGCTGTTCGACTTCGAAAGCTTCGAAACTAAACACACGAAAACAATTTAATGATTCACGAATTAGATTTTTACATGATAACCCTAAGGTAAAAACATTGTTTTAACTCATTTATGAACTCAAACACTTTCATCCATCCGGTCCAAGATTCATATTTTTGAACCATCATTTATCCTCGAAAGTCTCATTCAAATCATAACACTCAATGAAATAGAAGTAAGACTTTTTATACTTTTATCTCAACCTAAATTTATACTTTCATGAAGACGTTTTAAGCCATACTTCACCATTTCAAGGTAAATTTCTTAATCAAAGTCCACACTTTTAAATCAATATCTTCTAAGTTGATCTTACCATTTTAAAGTAAGTCATCTTAAGTAGATTCCATATTTTATACAATAGTTTTCCATGGTCATTTCAACACATTGTTGTTAGTGTTGATCTCATACTTAAACAACCTTTTAACTCAAAATTTCCTACGCTACACTTTTTCACAACAACTTATCCACAAACATTTTGGATTTCAAAGTTAGAAACTAAACATTTCCTAAACACATATAGGTCATGATTTAGACCTAATGCTAAGGAAAGTTTTGATCTTTCAACTTATTATTAAACACTTTAAAGGTTCCTTTGATAACAAAATCATCCCATTTGAAACACAACCAATCCTCATCAATAAAAATATACTATTCTAAACTTGTCCAAGGCCATGGTTTTTCAAGCCAAAAACAAGTGAAAATAATCCAAACTTTGCATGGTTAGAAAACTTCTCAAAGGTTCCTTTGATGTAAATATCATCACCTTTAACCATGTTCTACTACAACATTTATTTATATCATCAAATCCGAAAAACAATTATTTTGCATTTGTTCAAAACTATGGTTTCTCAAGCCAAAAACAAATGAAAAGTTTCAAACTTTATATGGTTCAAAACTTTTTAAAGGATCCTTTCAAAATCATCACCTTTAACTTAAATCAATAAAAATACAACTTTTTAAACCTTAAAAAAAGCCCTAACTTTCTAAGCTCAAGAAAATATCTATTTAGAGTTTTGAAAAAGGTTAAAAATGGTTGAAAATGTTTATAACATACATATAAACATCATACTAAAATTTCAAAAACATCTAATGGTTAGATCTTAAGAAGATGAAGAATCAAGAAAATGAAGAACTAAGAAGAACTACATTAAGAGTTCTTAAAATTCTGAAGTATAGAGAGAAAACGCCATGGTTTCCTCCTAAGCTTGGAGTTGGCTTTTAAGGACAAGAAATTAGATTTGAGAGTGGATAAAGACCAATGGTTTCATCCAAAAAAGTAGATGTGTAAGAGATAGATGAGTGATTTAAGGGATTTTGTGTAAGATGATATGTACTTTTGCTTGTTCCACAAGCAAGCCTCTTACATGAAAGCCATGTGACCTTTTCGGTGAAACATTTGTGAATAAACCATTCTCAATTATTGTCGGCTAATACTCAGTCGTATTGTTGAAAGCGTTATTCGGTGTTTATTTTAGTTGGGAGTTTTCTTCTCTCAACAATCGTCCTGACAGCAGTGTCAATTTGTTGAAAGATTAATACTCTCATTTTTGTTATGTTCCTTTTGTAAGTAAGAAAACTCAGTTTTATTCTTTGTTCGCCATCTCGGCTTTGTTGAAATAAATTCCAACGCCGATATAATGGTTTCAAGAATATTCCAGTTACAACTTACTTTCTTAATAATCATGTGAATAAGTCATTCCTTCTTTGCCCCATCTCGGCTTTGTTAGAATAAATTCTAACGCCGGTATAATGGTATCGAAGCAATTACCTATTACATAATTATTAAGTACCTTTGAATACCATCTCGGTTTTGTGGAATAAATTCCAACACCGGTTTAATGGTATTCTAATATATAAAAGTGATGAATAGTTAGTTGTTAAATAACAAATAAATAAATAAAGAACAAAAGAATAATAAATTTAGTGACCTTTTATTTATTTACTCCCTTTCGGGTTCATTTTATTAACAAACCAAACTTCTTCCTTAAGGAAGGTTGGTATTAAAGAATAAAATGCGGAAAGTAAATAACAATAAATAAAAGTTAGTAAGTTAGTTTCATCACCACTTTTGTATATTAAAAGGTTTTTTCAACAAATAAATTTATTGCTAACACTTTACTATTTTTCAACAAGGATTGGATGCTTTTGAGTTCCAAATGAGAGTACAAAATTGTCTCCTCTTGAATTCTAAACTAAAAATTACAAAACTTACTTGGAAATGAAAACTCTAAGCTAAGAAAGAATTCCTAAATGAGAGAATTCTGCCTTCAAGTGTTTTTTGAGAGAATTTAGTGAAGAAATGCTCAATTACAATCTCTTTGCTCGAATAAAATGGGCTCTATTTATAGGCTTCACATCCTGACCGTTGAGCTGCTGATATGGACCGCTCAGCAGCTGACCAAACCCTTCAGCATGGGTGTGGTCCCTTGACCAAGTAGCTTAGTCACCTCCTTGTGCATGACTCACCAAAGCTAGTTGTGGGCTATGAAACCAGCTATTGTGAGCTACTTCTGAAAAGCCTATGGTGGGCTACTTGAGGTGAGGTCATGGATGACTTCATGGTTTGCTTGATAGTTAAGTCAAGTCTAGTAAGCACCGCCCAGCGCACCTGCTTCACCGCTGAGC
>NW_017725112.1:0-12600 GCF_001865875.1 Lupinus angustifolius
CCACTGAGCAGCTTGGTTTGACCGCTGAGCAGCTTGTTAAGCATCTTGGCTTGTGCCAAACTCGTGTCTGACCGTGTCAAGCATATTTCTGACCGTGCCAGGCCTAGTCTGGTGCTAGGCTGAGCGGCTAAGCAGGTCCGCTCAGCTGCCTGGTTGAGTAGTTTGGTCTAGGTCAGGAAGGTGGCCAGGTTACCTCGGCGGGGCTTGTTCCCCGCTCAGCTGCCTGGTTGAGCACCTTGGTTTTCTTGACTTTTGCTGCTTTTTGACCATGAATCATTTCTCTTATTTTCTTCCTACAAAATACATAAAAAGGCAATACAAACACAAATATACTAAATTGTGACATTTTATACAAAAAGTATTGTTTTAAGTTGGTTTTTCTCAATTATGCTTATGATAAGTGTCATAAAAGTGTATGATTTTTAGGTATGTTTGGCACTTATCACGTATATTAAAATCTCCTGACTTCAGTTTACGGTTAGAACTTCGTAACACAGAATTCGGAGTGAAAAATATTTAGAAATGTGTTCTGGGCAAACTTGATGTCTATCTTGACCCGAAATAATATTTCAAAGCCAATGGCACAATCAGAATTCATTTCTGAGTTAGAGGACTCAAAAACTTGTTATTGGGCTGAATTCGGACGAATTTGGGCCCGTTAGCAGCTCAAAAACTTTCCGTCACACAAAATAAGAAATCACAAAACAAGACTAACACTCAACTACGGTTTAGTCTAATTCAATCTCAATTAATTTCTAAAATTAATCGTTGTTAAAATAAATAATTAATAAAGAATACACAGAAAATTCACGGTGTTACACAATATATATATACATATATGCATATTTATGTATAATTAATGCAACTGATGAACCTAACTAGTTGAACTAGTGTTATAAAACTCGGCTAGGACCATCGACCCGACCGGTTTAATAGTGAACTAGGCATTTGACTGCTCCAAACCTATCATATGATCAGTTTTGCATCAAAATTGGATTGACTCTATTCAACTCGATCAATTGAAGCCTAAAATCAATGACTTAAATGATCGGACCGGTTAGACCAACTGAGTTGATCAAAAAATATTCTTAAAAAATGATCAAAACAATGTCGTTTTGAAATGAAGAAAATCAAAATTTTAATTTATTTGTAATTATGTTTGTCATTTACTAACTTATATTATAACAAAACTTTCATTCTTTAATTAAACTTTAAACTTATTGTGCACTTTTGTTATACTTAAAGTATAATGCATATGTTCTTTGACAATATTTTCAACTTTTTCTCATATTTTATAGTAGTGAAATCTTCTTTGTTGATTGTTTAATTAGATTTATTAATGTTTTTAAATTTGAAGTATAGAGTTATTAAATAATATTAATTAATATTGTGAATTTTTTAATGTAAACTGAGTCAACCAGTCCAATCATTGACTCACTAGTTCTACTATTAACACATTGACTTAGTGCCTTGACTGAGTCATTATCCAGTCCGAGTTTAATAATACAAAGTTGAACAATACTTAGCTCAAGTTCAACTCATTTATTTAACGAGCCAAATGTTTAGCTTAAGTTTGACTCGTTTAGTTCATGAACCAAATTTGTCGAGCTAAATAATGAGTCGAGATTCAAAGAATGTCAAGTTAATTCGGCTCATTGTCACCCCCACAAAAATCTACAGTTGTAGTAGTAATGTAATGAATCCATAACCTAATTAACTAACATACATATAAAATTGTATTTCCATAATTTCATAAATCAAAATATGTGTAGTGGTGGTAGACCATATTTTATACGTATAAATAAAGGTGGAGTCGCTATCCCACTTTCGTAGACGCGATGAGAATAATGCAAATAAATGCAATGGAGTAGTCATCCATGTTTTTAGAGGGAAAACATGAAAAACCAATTTAAAAATAAGGATTGATCTGCTCATAAAAAAAATAAGTTCGAGAGTCGATTACAGATGATTAAGGTGTTAGGCACTTCACGTCGTTCGTTACAAAAACAATACCTAGATCGTTTATGTGGATATTCATTTAAAACATTAATTTTACCCTCACGCATTATTGAATAAAAAGAAGAAGAAAAAACATATTTTGAACACTTCACGTGTACTGGTGGCAAAAATGGTAGCACCGCCATGTCGGCAACGACTGCCTGGCTGTGGGGGGCCCTATGTCAACCCCCTTCTTCTTCACAACCGCCATTTTTGCAACAAAAAAAGGCACGATCGTGCCACAACCGTGACAAGCAGCGAAGCTGTTGGCGCCATCGTAAATTGGTTTTACTCCAAAACCCCCATTCCATATTTAATTTTACCCCAATTCTCAATTTAATTTTTTTACCTAGCTCCCAATTTAATTTTAACTTAAATCCCAAATTAATTTAACACTGAATAACAAATTCATTTCAAAGCCTAAACCCCCAAATCAAAATCTAAACCCCAAATTGATTCTAAAACCTAAATCCCCAAATTTAATTTCCTTTTTTATGTAGTTTACATTTTTTGTGGTTCTATCATTTTATATTTTATATTTTATTTTGTTTACTTATTTATTTATTATTATTTTAGTATTCTGTTTATTTATTTATTCTATTTGTTTTATTTATTTATTATATTTTATAAATGTTTGTTTATTTAATAGTATGTTTATGTACAGGAAAAATACAATATAAAAAATAATCTAATTAAATCAAGGAGATGTAATGTACTTGAGGCTCGTGCCCTGTCGCATTATCTCAACTTGACATTTTCAAAATAAAAAAAAAAAACAATTTAGTTGAATCAAGTAGAGATGGTGCACTATGAGACCTATATCTTGTCGCAATATCTCATCTTGACATTTTCAAAAAATAATTTAATTAAATCAATGAGAGGTGGTACACTGTGGGACTCGTGCCCTGTCGCGTTACCTCACATTGACATTTTCAAAAGTAATTAAATTAAATTAAGGAGACGTAGTGCAGTACGGGGCTTGTGCCTTGTCGCGTTACCTCAAATTGACATTTTCAAAAATAATTTAATTAATTCATGGAAAGGTAGTGCACTATCGCGTTATCTCAAATTGATATTTTCAAAAGTAATTTAATTAAATCAAGGAGAGTTAGTGCACTATGAGACTTGTATACTATCGCGTTACCTTAAATTAATATTTCAAAAGTAATTTAATTAAATCAAGGACATGTAGTGCATTATGGGACCCGTGCCCTTTCGGGTTACCTCAAATTGATATTTTCAAAAGTAATTTAATTAAATCAAGGAGAAGTGGTGCACTATAGGACTCGTGCTCTGTCGCATTACCTCAAATTCACATTTTCAAAAATAATTTAATTAAATCATGGAGAGGAAGTGCACTCTGAGACTCGTGCCCTGTTGCGTTACCTCAAATTAACATATTCAAAAGTAATTTAATTAAATCAAGGAGAGATAGTGCTTTATGGTACTCGTGCCATGTCGCGTTACCTCAAATTAACATTTTCGAAAATAATTTTGATAAAATAAATAAAGATAGTGCACTATGGGACTCGTGCATTGTCGTGTTATCTCGATTTGATATTTCCAAAATAATTTGATAAAGTCATAGAAGGCTAGTGCACTATGAGACTCGTGCCTTGTCGTGTTATCTTATCATGTCTTTTAAAAATAAAAATAAATAAAATATATCAAACAATTAACCTTTTTTCAAACGAACTACGTAGTCTTGATTTCTCTATTGTAGCCACACAAAAAAATATGTTTTATGTTTTTTTTCTTCTTTTTATTCAATAATGCGTGAGGGTAAAATTAATGTTTTTAACGAATATACATAACACCTTCCTCATCCATAACCGATCACCGAACTTAATTTTTATTTATGAGCAGATCAATTCTTATTTTTAAATTGGTTTTTCATGTTTTCCCTCTAAAAAACATCAATGACGACTCCATTGCATTTATTTGCATTATTCATGTTGCACCTACGATTGTGGGGTAGTGGCTGCATGACGACTCCAGTAGGGATAATTGAGAGTAAGACCTTAAAAGATTAATCATGTGGATATTTAGTTCATTATTTTTATTTTATCGTTTCATTTTATTTTTGTTTTTGTCGTCATTTTGTAACTACTGATTTGTAAATAACTCTTGTATATAGAATTTGTGTTTTATTGTCGTGTACAGGTTATGAGATGTTTTGTGGGGTTTTATGCATTATTCTTTTCGAGGTTTGTACATTCTCACACTCACTTCAATATTCATGCATTGTTACTTCGGCCATCTATCAGACCTATATACCTATTGTTAGGGATACATTGCCTTGTCGTCAATGGGCTTTCGTACGCATTTTGATATTGCGTTGATGTATCACTCAGATTATTAGTGGGTATTTGTGAACACTCAATTTTGTCTGACCTTTACCTTTTATCTTTGGTGCAAAATTCAATAACAAAATAAAAACATCATTTTATGATTTGCAAGTGCGATCGGGTAAATAATTTAAAAATTAATTATGTACATCAATATTATTATTGGAGTATGTGCCTGAAAACAAATCTTTTTATAGTTGTACTCCTCCAACGTTAGCAAAAGAATCTACTATTTTTATTGAGCATATATTATATATTGTTACTTTTCAAAAACGCTCATGCGTTTAAACGCATGTACAAACATAAACATTACAATGTGAAGCCAAAGTTTGATATTTTGTTCCTTTTCGCGAGTTATGCTCCTTCCAAACAAGGGTGTATCAATGTAACTTAAACAGAAGTATTGGGTCTTAGTTTAAAATATATTATTCAAGTGATACATATACCATCTTATTGCACAGTATTTGAGAATGCAAAAACTCAAACTAATTACAAATTTATAGAAGTAGGGTATTTATAGAAACACCAATTAACAGAAAGCTAAAAGAAGCTAGACTAATTACAAATTGAAATAGCAGTAACTCACTAATATAACTAACCCTGCAACATGCATCTAAAAGGAAAGTCCAACTTGTCAGTAAGAAATTTCTAAAAAAACAAAAGGCCAACCCCATATCTAAAAAGTAAGGGGCAGAGATAGTGTAAACTGTAAAGGGTATTCCTTCTTGCTTCTTCAGTTTCCATACTCTCAGTATATGCATATATGATAAATTCTGGCCTGCACCAGAAATGCCAAATCCAAAACACTAGCAGACTACATTCTGGATTTATCTTCAGGAGCACTTTCAACAGTAGTGAATATTCTCCACATCAAAGTTCAAGAAGAATAAGTCCATACCTACAACACACATATACACCAAAGGGCAAGAGAGTAATACATCACTGAAAAGATAGCTATCACACATTAAAAAGGGAACAATCAGAGCAGGAAAGGCTAAGGAAATCACAAAAAGAAATAAACCCAAGAACAATAATGACAGTAGGCAATCAAAAGGGGATAATAGAGAGGCAAATCTTGAGACACTAAAGATAACAAGAAATCAAGGACAGAAGTATAATATTCAAAGAGCGAAGCCAAAGGGTACAGACTCAGCCTCAATGATCAACATCCTCCAACTTAGAAAAGGAGTAGGAGAATTCAAAGCTTTTGAATTATGAGAAAGAAGATTTGGACCAACATCTTCCAATACCTAGCTCCTCATGTTCTCACATTCCAAAACACCATATATCTCGTACCTGCTCAAGAACTAGGTGCATAGGAAGTTGTAATACAACACATAATGCATAATCAAATACGAACAAGGCTCTTATCACCCCATCTGAATACCAAGCAGATGTTATAACCATCAAAGCAATACAAACCTAAACAAATGACTAGAACAAAGATGCATTGACTTCAGCTAGTAATAAGAAGCATATAACGAAGAAAGAACAGACTGAGATAAAGCCAAGCATACAACGAGCCATACACAGGCAGCAAATCCAGTGTGGTTGGGCAGAATAATTAGAGGCATAGTGAGTTAACCAATTACTACTCTATTTCAGTTGCACAACATCGGCATACATGACAATCATTCATAAGCAGCAAAAACACTACAAATCATACCAATTAGGGGATGAATTTCAGGAGAGAAATGAACCATTCGGGAAAGTAATTGAGCAGTTACAGGGGCATCAATGAAATATAACCCAAAAGAAAAGTAAAACTACTTGAGATGCACACAAAAAAACAGTGGAGGGAGTGTTAACAAAGAATTACGGCTGTTACACACTCCTAAGGATCCAGCCATGAATTATCAGTCAATAAAATCCCAAAAGACAGCACTAAGCAAAAGTAATTTGAAATCATTGTCATTTTAGTTAGAGTCACAAATGCAAACCATGAATTAATGTTTCAGTTACAATCAACAATGATGACCAGAATAATCTGGGCATGTTACACATTTTGGGCAAACCGTCAGACACCACAATCACCTATATAAGGGACAGCACACATTCTAGAAAAGGGGGGCACTAGTGAAAAAAACAGAGAAGAGTTCATATATCACACCTATTCGTAAGTTCATAACTAGAGAGCAACCTCCATACGTTCAAGCAAAAAGCAACCCGGAGATAGAGTTATATTTCACAGGCATCATAAATCAAGAGGGTGGTGACATATACATCATACGACAACATAGAGCATATATTCAGGTAAGCATTCAAACCATAAAAATTGTGTTTCATGAACATACCTTGCTTTATATGGCTTATGCATTAGACTTATAGGAGTAATTCATAACTGTTTCTAATCGATCATTCCACAGAAACACATATACATATAAAGGACTGGAATGTAAAAAAGCATGATTGAAATTTGTTTTAGTCTATATGTTTCCACCAGCTAAGGATTAGGCAAAATTTCAATAGCAAAAGGATTATTCCCTTGTCATTACTAATCTAGAACCCTAATGAATCTAATACAACGGGTGAGGATTCATGAGAAATAAGGAGAGTAATTACCTCTCCTCCGATCTGCTGCGAATAACCACCAAAGGAAGATGCCTCGACTTAGTCGATATGGCGTATATCCTCGGTATGCCTTAATCGGTTCCGGCTCAGCCATTGATGACTCTGGATTATCATTCTGTAAAGGTCAATATAAATTGTATGAGTTCATGAAAAAATAAGAAAACCGAGAATCAATAGAAGGTAGTGAATTGACAAAAAATAATAAAGCAATGATTACCCGATTCGGAATCACCGTAACCCATCGGAGAGAGGTTGAGCCATTGTGAACCTCCCAAATCGAGTCCGGGGTAAGGGGTTGACATCATCGCCTTCCTCCATCAAGTCGAGAACTCGCGAGGAGGAGAGGACACATCATCTAGCTACAACCGTCCCCGTCTCGCCACTACCGTGAGTACATTTTCATTGCCGCTGATTGGAAAGAAGGAAGAAAAGAGGATTAGGGGTATCGTCCCAAAATGGACGTGAAGTAATAAGGAGTAACCATGCTCCTTGGTTAATTCGGTTCCAGCCAAGAATGGTTCCCTCTGCCGGAGCCATGAAGATGAAGATGAGAGGAGAAGAAGACAGTGAAGCCTTAGGAGGATCAAGTCACTTATCCTTTAATTCACGTAGCTTTCATTTTTTTTCATTTATTCTATCTAACCCTTTTTTTATTCATTTATTTGTTTAATTATCATCTTTCTATTTAGTTACTTATATTCCCATGTTAATGTTATATGTTTATTATTGCTTAAAATATTTGTTTTTTTGATGATTTAAGTAAGGTAGATATACTTCATATTTTAAATAATAATGGTATATTTTTACCCTACCAAATTTTACTAACATCTATTTTAATAAAATCTAATAAAAATTGTTCCTTATGTAACTTATATAAAAAACAACACTATATTAGTAAATAAGTTAAATGTGAAATTTTTATAGTGAGGTTAAAATTCAGTCGTCTCTAACTTCTCCAAAAAATGGAAGGAAATCTACGACCAACACCGTTTCTAAACTATTAATTTCCTGTAGAAAATAATTCTCAAACCTATTCCATTACTTAATTCTATAATTATAAAAAACCCAACACTATATTATCAAATAATTTAAATATGAAATTTTTATAGTGAGGTGATGGTTCGAGTTGTCTCTAACTTCCTCGAAAATGGGAAGAATGTCTACAACTAATACTGTCTCTAAGCTATTAGTTCCATATAAAATTATGCAAATAAATTACGAAATTTTTATAGTAAGGTTATGGTTCGAGTTGTCTCTAACTTCCTCGAAAATGGGAAGAAGGTCTACAACCAATATCGTCTCTAAGCTATTAATTCCATATAAAATTATGCAAATAAATATGCAAATAAATTACGAAATTTTTATAGTAAGGTTATGGTTCGAGTTCTCTCTAACTTCCCCAAAAATGGGAAGAAGATCTACGACCAACACCATCTCTAAAACTGTTAGTCTCATTAAATTGAGACAATTACATATTTTGAATAAATTTCAAATTAACCAATTCAATAAATCAATACTTTTAAACCTATCGGTATTTTCCAAATCATTTACAATCAACCAAAGTAGAAGCAATTTCGAACTAGAATTACGTAGTCTTGATTTCTATATTGCACCTGGAGATACGTAGGAACAAGATAACCTCTTGTTAGATGCAAATATAAATAAAAATATTTTATTTTACTAATTGAATTTTAAATGAATAATTTTTAAGGGTATAAAAATTTGTGTGATTGGCGAGGGTACCGTTTTAATACGGGCGGACGGAGTGCTAATACCTTCCCCGATTCGTGATCGACTCCCGAATTCAGAATCTCTATACAAAGACCACTTTTATCCAAATTGGGCATAAACTAAGAGTTTTCTACGTTTCAACCGCAAAAAAACGTAGTGGCGACTCCAAATCAGTCGGAAGAGGTAGACAACGAGTTCACCTCTCCCTAAGTCGCAGGGTCGATCTTCCAATCGAAAATCAGGTCGCGACAGTAGTTAAGATATGACTCTCATTGTGTCTCGTATATCTTTGTGTCATATTTTTGTATCTGGGTCGTTTGCTTCCACTATTGACGACAGTCCAGGAACCTAGAGGAAGTCTAGTACCACCAAATTCTGCATATATGGACCTTGGCACTTCATCTTGGGGATGGCATTCTAGACTTGAATAAGCCTTATAGGCTAAATCATCTTTATATAGGACACGAGAGTATATACTTTTTTCTGTTATTTATTATTTGGCATAAAGTCAAGAAAATTTCCATCCCGCAATCATAGTGACTCACTTTCACATGAGCCTCAATGAATTGTGGTATCAGTCCATTTTCGTATTCTTATGCCACGATGGAAGGCGTATAAAAATCATTTCATACACATGCATATCATACATTAAAAAAATCATGTCATCATAACATCCATGTCAAAAAAAATCATTTCATAATAGCAGATACATGCACGTCATGTACAAAAAAAATCATTTCATCATAGCATTCACATTCATATCATGCACTAAAAAAACATTTCATAATAACATCCACATGTATATTATGCATTCATGGAAAAAGAATTTATGTCATAATAGCATATACATGCATGTTATCAGGAAAAAAACATTTCATACTAGCATTTACATCATTCTATTCTCGCATTCATGCATGTCGTGTTCCAAAAAAAACAAAAAAATGAAAAAAAGAAGAGATAATTCACAAGGCATTCATGTTACTGTAACATTTATTATATCACTTATGTAAAGTGCATTCATCAAGTCATACATTCATTGCTTATACATATGTGAAAGGAATAACATTATCATATGTTTTTAAGATCCTTTATCGAACGATGTCTCATTCTATATATCATAAGACCATGAATTATTAATAGAACAGATGCAACCATATTGTAGAGCATTTGTGCTCTCTGTGATTGTCGTCAACCAGTATAAGATCTAGAATGGTTATAACCCTAGAAAATGGTTGTGTGAATGTCAACTTGTTATATGGAAAGTTCTTCGTTTGATAACATAAATATTTTCAATAGCTCAAAATAATTTTTTAAACCAAATTCCTTAGGAGTTACAAAATTAAAATTGGAATCATTACGCAACCTAGGAAAAACAACACTGATCAAACTCATGTTTTCAACACCATAGCTCAAAGTAATTTTTTAAACCAAATTCCTTGGGAGTTACAAATTTAAAATTGGAATCATTACGCAACCTAGGAAAAACAACACTGATCAAACTCATGTTTTCAACACCATAGCTCAAACAACAATGATGGCTAACAATTCACAAAATGAAGGAATATAGGTGTCAACATAGATGACGTGAATAAGAGAAAGGTTCCATCATTGATCCTTATCTCCACTTCCCCATCAGTTCATTGGAGGAAGACAAATCGTTCATAAACCATGTCATCCTTCCTAATGAAGACAATGATCCTTTAAAAACTGGTAGTTTGAGCCAATGATTGACATAGTTGCATAGTAATTATTTGATTATGTTGTAATTCATACACTTTGAATATTCTTTGGACTTATATTTATGTTTCTTGAGACAATGTCTTAGTGAATTTACATGATCATCTAATATTTCCTTCTCATTCATCCTTTTTTATCATCTCCATTCTCACATATTTACCTTTCTTCCATCCCATTGTGAACATTCATATTTCGTGTCTCATTCCTTTCCCCGACATTTCACAAATCAATACATGTATCACAATTTTGAAGAGATTTTGTCCAGTTATAGGGTACTTGAACACTTATCAATTGATTCTTTTACGGTACCTGATAATGATCCCATTAAGTCTGGTGATGGAGAAGAGGGTCTAGGAGTTAAAGAAGAATTAACGAAACAATTAGAGGGAAACTGAGAATGTGTGTAGACTATAAAGATTTGAACAAAACAAGCATGAAATATGATTATCACATCCATCTTATTGATGTTTTAGTCGATGGTGCGGATATGAGTCATAAGACGGATATGTTGGGCACCATAAAATTTTGATACACAACATGGGATAAAAGTTGTTTCACTCATAGAAGTAGAGATTCCCTTGTCAAAAGTCTTGATGGAAGCAGAGCATGAAGAGTCAATATGGTTTAAAGTCAAGTATAAGCAGTTGAATATGATTGAAGAGAAGAGATTGGCATACATTTGTCATGGTCAATTTGAAAGTGCAATGTGTCAAGGATAGTACTAGCATGTCTTTGCCTATATTTTGATGAAGACAAGGTTCTATCAAAGCTTGAAGATGGCTCAACAATCAACATGTCTTATGCTCATTTGGTCATATCTAGACTAGGACGTAATTTGATTCTACAATCTAAGTAGTCTGGGATGTGTGTCGTAGTAAGTGAGTATAGGTTAGGTGAACCTAGGTACTAGTCTCTTAAGCCATCTTAATTGTCATATCATATCCATGAGACATAACATCTAGTTAATTGTATGTTCATGTATCTATCATACATGTTATATGTGCATATTAGGCATAATATAATTAGTAGAACATGTATATATATTGTGCATAACATATGAGAAGTTTACCTTTTGAAACATATGCATAAATGTTCCACTTAATCGATTAACGTGGTAACTTATTCGATTAACGCAACTGCTTTTCTATTAAATGTGTGTTTTCTGTTTGAACTATTTGTGTCATCCTGTTGATTCGTTAATCGATTAATTAAGAGTCTTAATCGATTAACTAGTCTGTTATTTGTTATCACTGAAATATGGTTTAACTGTTTAAACTATTTTGCAACTAATGTAACCGTCTATCCTTTATGCTATAAATAAGAGGCAACGTTCAGAGAACCACATCATTGCATTCTATTGTATAGGGCTGTTTAGAGAGCATTTTGCATACATGTTTTTACTGTTTTTGAAAGAGAGATTGCATGCGTGAAAAGAGAGAAATTATGCAGTTTTGATTGTTATCATATGCTTACTGTTTTTGCATAATTTTGTATCCATTCTTATCTTGCTCACATGCTAATGCATTAGATATTGTTAGAGAGAAATTATATGTATACTACATTTGATTAACTCATTTGAATCTTGATGGCTTAAGTGGTTAGTAAAAGGGTTAATCTTTGAGTCTTTTTCATGTTATATTCCAAGCATTATTGTGCTTAGTATACCTTGTTGTTTAACGTGTTTTTTGTGTATTCTGTATTTGTCTCTTAGTGTGAGATCACCATAGAGATTGAGGTTCTTCACTAAGGCTAGGAGGTCTTGATTTGAGGACAAGAATCTTGGATGGGTCTGTTTCGCGAGAAAGGTTTTCTCAGGCGAAGGGTAGAGTCAAACCAAGGATTTAGAGGTCCTAGATTTCAAGAAAGGAGTGTCCTATGTGCTTATAATTGAATTGGTGTTTGTATCCATATTTCAATATTGTGAAGAAAGAAAATCTCCCTGATCCAGAAGGAGGCCTAGATGTAGTTTGCAGTGGACAGCAAACGAACTAGGATAAAAATCTTGTGTGCACTGTTCTTTCTCTCTTTATCTTCTTTAAGTTTCTTGCTGTTATAAATTGAATCTATAATTGAAATCCTGGATATTTGTTTACTGTCATATTCTTAATAATTGTGCGTAAAAATATCTGTATTATATTTGTTCAATTATATTTTAATTACTATGCAAATTGTTTGTCTGGTCATTCTGTTCTGTGCAATAGTTAATCGATTAAAC
>NW_017725113.1:0-1137 GCF_001865875.1 Lupinus angustifolius
CACCTATTCAACCCCCCCCGTTCTAGGTGTTCCTAGGCCACTGATACCTAACACAATTATACCAAGGTAGACTAACGAGAGCTTTTGATAAGAAGGTTAGTCCCAAAGAATTCGAAGTTAGGGACTTAATGCTTAAAAAGATCCTCCTAAATTAGGAAGATGCTCCTGAAAAATGGACCCCAAACTATGAAGGTCTCTATGTAACGCCCCGAAAATTACTCCAAAAAAATCTTGCTCAAAAATGGTATTTTTTTTATGCCATATGAAATTTATTTCCATATATTCATTTCATTTTCGGAACATCACTTTAAGTAACATACAATGCGGAAAATCAAAATCATCATTACCTAAAGGTAATAAAAATATAACTCAATATAACTTTGAATCACACTTCATTAGAATATTATAAAATGTTAGTACGAAGTACAATGCGAAATCCTAATCGTCGCCCAAATAAAACTACTCGCAAGATAAATGCCCTACACAAGTACACTAATCAAAAAGCACAAGGGCCGATGTAGGTATAACTGTTTTCCTCAATCCTCCATGCCCCCTTCTGGGACATCGACAAGCGGTAACTCAGAATCCTGGTAGAATGATCCATCTGAACAAAATGCGAATAGAAGAAAAATAGAAAGAAAAGGGAGTAAAACATCTAATGAATATTATTCATTGACGGCGTGGAATTACACAGAATATTACATCCAGACAGAGACGCATAATAACATAACATATACATCACATAAAAGAAATGCACAGTGATGAATGATGTTATAATCTCATATTATGAGGATCAAAGTCCACCATCTCAATGTATGAATGTTATGCTTTATCCATCCTTTCACCAATATCCTCACAATATACTATTCGGAAATAACCAAGAGTACAGGTCCCATAACAAGCCGATTTGAATGCACCAAAATTATTCCTCGCAAGGATATATAATCGATCTGTTTCGAAGAACATTCCATTTCAGGACGGTGTCATATCAAACACTTTCTGGGCATCCCTCTCATTGATCCTGATTGCAAAGAGGGGTTGTCAGAGATCGTCTAGTCTGATCCAATAGAATACCTCATCCAGGAATACAAGGGACTCGTCTCACCTAGACTCACCCTCAAGACTTTGCTGACGAAC
>NW_017725114.1:0-1478 GCF_001865875.1 Lupinus angustifolius
TCCCGTAAATTTTCTCTCCACTACTTTATTATCCATAATGAGTATGCACACTAACCGAGGTTAGCCGATTAAATATTTTAATCATTATTTTATATGATCGGGCCAACCTAAGACATCTCCCAGAGGAATGCTTCTTGTGGGACCCGATCTTACGTCAACACGTAAATAGAAGAATAACATCCATACCACTACGAACCATCGCTGAATCACCCTGGACGACCACATGGTCAAGCCTCTTACGGTCAGACGACCTCGCTGCATGGTATCATGTAATCCTTTTTTGGCATTGCCCTAATCACGACATCACAGTCGGAAAGCTTGCCCTAAATAGACGCAAGAACAAAGATACTTGTATAAGTTTGACAATTTTGGGCACCAGACTAAATCATCTGAGTAATGGTCTTTCCCAAGTGTAAATACACTTTACACCCAAGCTAGGGCTATTGCCTTTAACAAAGCAATTCCTTACTTTTATTATTTTCAAGAATTTCATATAGTTATTTACCTTTATAACTTCTTGATGGCAAACATGCCATTAGGCTCTCGTATATATGAGAATTATCATTCAGGCGACTTAAAAAGAAGTCATGTATGTATGGAGTCTTCTCGCTCAAGCGAGAGCTGTCTTGCTCAAGCGAGGGCACATCCATTTTTGAGGCATTTATGGCTTAAGCGAGAGTTGTCTCGCTTGAGGGAGAAAATAATCAGTTCTCTTGGTACCTATTTTAGCTCAGGTGAGAGTTGTCTCGCCCCGAGCTAAAACACTCATTTTCTCTAGACACTTCTCACTCAAGCGGGAGCTGTCTTGCTCAAGTGAGAAGAGCATGAATATCATTTTATTTACTTTTCTCAAGGAAAATATTTCTCATTTATATCACATATTTTTAAACCTTGACTTTAACAATTATCACATACATATCATTTCCATAATAATCCCATAATAATCATTCAAACATTATAATTCAAGGGTAAACATGATATTTGCATATATAAACATGACATAAATCGGTATAAGAAATATTGTTGTACTTAATCCAAACAAACAAACAATTGATTAAGTACAAGCTTTCTTAATACCAAGACAACTCCAAACTTGTGAGGGAGTTTGGAGGTCCAGATGCATATTCGGACACCACTGTGGACACCAATGTGTCACGATGTTTTCTCCATCACCTGAGTGTGTCGGGTCGCAAGGTTCTCTGTTTGCAGATAAGCTTACTTGATCCGATCTCCTCTCGAACTCTTCATTACGCCAAAATCACGTTAATTAGTTAACTGACGATAATTATTATACTTATGAAATAACTTTTTTCGTCTATCCGATTCAAGGTTGAATATCCTTGAATCATCATTTGTCATTGAAAGTCTTAAAATCAAATAACACTTTTAAAAGTAAGATTTTCAATAAAACATATACCGGAATTATGTCATAAGCCGTGGATATACATCAGGCTAGTTCCCAGGAAAGAGAGGTGGGT
>NW_017725115.1:0-5318 GCF_001865875.1 Lupinus angustifolius
TCGGCCAATATTCGAGTAGCCAAAAATGATCGCCCGATTTTACTTTACGGTTGGAACTTCGAATTTCGGCATTCCGAGTGAAAATATTTTAGAAAATAGTTATGGACCAACTCAGGGTCTATCTTGACTCGAAATGTGATTACGAAGCCAACGGCGCGATCGGAATTCGATTCTGAGCTACGAAACTCAAAAACGCGTTATTGGGCCGAATTCGAGTGAGATTTGGCCCCGACAGCGGTCCGAAACCGACTGTCTCCGAAAATCATGAAAATTTACCACCAAATTGGAAATAGAATTACAAGACTAAAACTCAACTAGCGTTTCGTCTAATTCTTTACTGAAAATTCCCAGCAATTCATTTTCGAAAATATAATTAATAAAAATATTAATAAAATCTTATAATTCAAAATCGTAAAATTCGCGGTGTTACAATCTACATTGTCAAAATGCATTCTTAAGAGGAGATATGATCCTACAAGACATTGATGAGAACATTTTACTTAGACTTGTGAACACAAACACGATTAAGAGATTTCATGCCTAAAAAGGAAAATGAAAAAAAAAACTAAATAAAGTTCATTAGGTTAGAAACCCGAAAGGATGGCCTAAGCAAAAAATAGGCTATCAATAAAAGTCTAGGTGGTTGAAAACCTGAAAGGGCGACCTAGGCAAACGTTAAGGCAATAAAAAACCATTTTCTCTTGTTAGTTTGTCGCACTATGAGCAGGCCAAGATCCTCCACATATTTACGCATCAAGTGGGAATCATAGAAGTTTCAAGCAATATGAGAAGGAGTAAGAAGTTCTGGGAAGAATAAAACAAAGGCAGCATAATGGTCCAGTTATTCAACTATCTAGGAAGATCAATTGATGAATGGGAAATTACCTTATACCGGGGTAAAAAATTTGCACAAAATTTTAACTTGTACGATCTTGCAAGATATGAATGAAAATGTTTTACCGAAACCTATGAACACGGATGCAGTCAGGAGTGTCTATGCCTAAAAATAAAAAAAAAGGTATCTTAGTTTGAAAATCAAAATCATCAGCCTAAGCAAAAATTAGGGTATGAATGCGAAACTTGTTAGGTTGAAAACCTGAAAGGGAAACCTAAGCAAAAGTTAGGGTATGAATGAGAAACTTGTTCGGTTGAAAATCCAAAAGGGCGACCTAAGCAAAAATTAGGGTATGAATCAAAGACTGTTGGGTTTAAAACTCGGAAGGACAACCTAAGCAAAAGTTAGGGTAGTGAAACGACAATTCTCTTTAAAGTTTATTATCATTGGCGTATGCAAAATCCTCCATATGTATGCACATCAGGTTGGAATTGTAGAAGTTTTGAGCCTTGTGAGATGAAATATGAAGTTCTTGAGAGTATCAAACAAGGTAGACATAGTGGTCAAGTTATCTAGTTGTCTTAGAAGATCAATTGATAGATAAACAAATACCTTATATTCGGGCAAAAAAATTGCAAAAATTTGTAACTTGTAATATTTCTCGTAGTTCATATTGAAGAAAGTTCATTCATCTCCCTATCATACATTTTTGTGTGCATGTTCACTTAAATAAGTGTCAAGTTATACAAATATGATGTTTGAACTACATAATCAGATAAAAAATTTAATGATTTTTCAATAGTGATTCAGACTAACAAATCACATTGGAACCTAGTCTCAAGGTCTGTATCGATGTAAGACGAGTGACAATTTTTCAATGAGAACGGAAGGAAGTACCCTAAGGGGATTCCAAGATCAAAAAGAAAAAAGAAAAAAAAAAGAAAAAAAAAGAAAAAAGGAGAAAAGAAAAAAAAAGAACGTGATCAATATCGACTTGATTAGTTGTTGTCTACCAAGGAAGCGTTATGGTTTCATATCAATCAAACTTCTTAATGATAATTATGTTATTCACATATGTGTAACACATCATACATACATCATCACAAACATCTTCACATAACTCATACATCATTTGCATTCGCACCATCATATACACACATGGCCAAAAGTCTTGACCCCAAGTGTTCTTTTATTTTGACCACAAGATCCTCGCTATATGTGTGTTCTCGTGATCCTCCTTGCATCCAGACCCCCTAGTGGTCTTGTGTTGTGCCTTTGACCCTTCCACGTTCCCTTTTGTATTTTGACCCAGAGTTCCTCGCAATCTGTGTGTTTCCATGGTCCTCCTTGCACTCACACCCCTAATGGTCTCGTGTTGTACCTTTGACCCTCCAATGGTCTCGTGTTGTGTCTTTGACCTAGAGTTCCTTGCTATCTGTGTGTTCCAGTGGTCCTCCTTGCACTCAGACCCCCAATGGTCTCATGTTGTGCCTTCGACCCCCCAAATGGTCTCATCTTTGCGCTCGGCCCCTAGTGTTCTCATGTTGTGCCTTTGACCCAAAGTTCCTCGCTATCTGTGCGTTCCTATGATCGACCTTGCACCCAGACCCGTAGTGGTCTCATATTTGCACCTGACCCCCTAGTGGTCTCATCTTTGCACATAACCCCCTAGTGGTTTCATGTTGTGCCTTCGACCCCCTAGTGGTCTCGTGTTGTGCCTTCGACACCCTAGTGGTCTCATCTTTGCACTTGACCCCCTAATGGTCTCATGTTGTGCCTTTGACCAAGAGTTCCTCTCTATTTGTGTGCTCTCGTGGTCCTCCTTACACCCATACACCCTAGTGCTCTTGTGTTTTGGTCCTCCTTACACTCATCTTTGCACCTGTCCCCAGTGGTCTCGTGTTGTGCCTCTAAACAAGAGTTCCTCACTATTTATGTGTTCTGATGGTCTTTCCTTGCACCCGGCCCCCGAGTAGTATCATGTTGTGCCTTCAACCCCCTAGTGGTCTCATCTTTGCACCCAACCTGCTAGTGATCTCTTGGTGTACTTTCGACCTAGAGTTCCTCTTTATACGTGTGTTCCCTCTTTGCACTCTGCTTCCCACTGGTATCGTGGTATGAAGCAACGTCTTTGAAACTTTTACCACTATATGTTATTTCCAAATCAAATTTTGGTCTTTTTCGTCTTTACTTCCTCCCCACCACAATAACTTAAGGGACTTTCATTATTCTTATTATCTAGTTATTCTTATTATCTAGTAAGATTTAAGTAAAGAGGGACAACTGTAAACACCCAATTTTGATATGGAGTAATTTGGTTTTCAAAAAAAGGTAAGTTGATAAGTAAATTTTGAAATAGAGAAAAAACAGGGAAAAAATTGAAAAGGAGTTGAGCCTCTTTGGCCAAACCAAATTAAGGTTAGAAATCTTAATCTTCTCCCCCTTTATAATCCTCATTTAGTAACCAGCCAAGGGGATCCTAGTTTTTTCTATAAGAAAGGGAGACAGAACTAGATTTTGAAAAGAGGGAATAGAAAGATTAAATTTTATCTATCTTCCATAAGCTCCAAAAGGTATCTTTCTCACTTGTTTCTTCCTTTTCTTATTAATGTAATGTGCCTACACAATGAAATTACTGTTGTTGTAAACTAAAAGTATTTTGAACACTTCACGTATATTGGTGGCAGTAGTGGCAGCACCACCATGTTGCTACCACACCAGCAACAGATGCCTAGTTGTTGGGGCCCCTTTGCTAGCCGCCTTCCTCTTCATAGCCCCCATTTTCGCAGCACAAAAAAAAGTCGGGCCAACGGTGGAGCTGTTAGTGTCATTGCTGGCTGTCTAGTTAACGCTACATTGGTCCAGGCAACCCAACAAAAGGGGTTACCTCCATGGTAACCCCTAACCCTAAATCCAAATTTAATTTTATCCCAAAACCCTAATTTCCAAATTAATTTTTATCTAGCCCTCAATTTAATTTTAACCTAAATCCCAAATTAAGTTAAATCTAAATCTCAAATTGATTTCAAAGCCTAAACCCCCAAATTTATTTCAAAACTTAAACCCTCAAATTAATTCTAAAACCTAAATCCCCAAATTTAATTTTCTTTTTATGTATTTTACGTTTTTGAGGTTCTGTCATTTTTTCCATTTTTTATTTATTTATTATTTTCTATTATTCTGTTTGCTTTATTTATTTATTCTATTTGTTTTTTATTTATATATTATGATTTATAAATGTTTGCTTATTCAATAATATGTTTATGTATAGGAAAAACACAATATAAAAATATATAATTAAATAAAGGTGATGTAGTTCACTATGAGACTCATGCCCTTTGCGTTATCTCAACTTGACATTTTCAAAAAAACAATTTAATTGAATCAAGAAGAGGTAGTGCACTATGAGACATGTGCCCTATCGCGTTATCTCAAATTGACATTTTCAAAAATAATTTAAATAAAGCAATGAGAGGTAGTGCACTATGAGACTTATGACATGTCGCGTTACCTCAAATTGACATTCCCAAAAGTAATTTAATTAAATCAAGGAGAGATAATGTACTATGAGACTCGTGCCTTGTCGTGTTACCTTAAATTGTCATTTTCGAAAATAATTTAATCAAATCAAATAGAAATAGTGCATTATGGGACTCATGCACTATCACGTTATCTCGATTTGATATTTCCAAAATAATTTTATAAAGTCATGGAGGGGTAGCGAATTATGGGACTAGTGTCCTATCGCACTATCTTATACTGACATTTTAAAAATAAAAATAAATAAAATATATCAAACAATCAACTTTTTTTCCAAAAGAACTACATATGTTTAATTTTTCTATTGTAGCTAGAGATACGTAGGAACAAGTATTTCTTTGTCAGGCACAAAAAACAAAAAAACTTTTAGTTTACAATCAAAGCAATTTTACAGTGTAGGCACATTACATGAACAAAAAAGGAAGAAACGAGGTTGAGTTACCTTAGCTTTTGGAGCTTATGGAAGATGAAGAAGATTTAGTCTTTCTCCACTCTCTTTTCAAAATCTGGTTCTGCCTCCCTTTCTTTTAAAAAATTAGGTTCTCCTTGGCTGATTATTAAATGAGGATTATAAAGGATGAGGAAATTATGGTTTCCAACCTTAATCTGGTTGGGCCAAAGGGACCCAACTCCTTTTCAAATTTTGCCGCTTTTTCTCTATTTCAAAATTTACTAATCAACTTACCTTTTTTTGAAAACCAAATTAGCAAGATACTCGTGCATCAGCGATGCACGGGACAATACTTCTTTGTTGCAAGATTAATAACACATATTATATGTACATTTATATGGTTAAGAAACATATGTTACTTGTGCATTCGTATTGTTAAGAACACACATGTGACCCGTGCATTCGCATGACTAAAAACACACATGTTACTTGTACATTCGCATTACTAAGAAAACACATGTTACTCATGCATTCGCATAGTTAAAGCACACA
>NW_017725116.1:0-1310 GCF_001865875.1 Lupinus angustifolius
GGCTGATTTATTGTCACAGTATAACTTTAGTGGTCTTTCAATCCTTTCCACAATCCGCAGCCCAGTGACAAAATTTCTCAACCATGATGGCTGAAGTGATGCCTCATAACATGCTATATATTCCGCTGCCATGGTGGATGAAGCTACAAGGTTTTTGCTTGGCAGAACGCCAAGAAACCGCACCACCAGCTAACAGGAAAACATAGCCCGAAGTAGATCGTCTACTATCTTGGCATCCCGCAAAATCGGAGTCAGAATACCCAATGATCTCTAATTGGTCTGATCTCCTATATGTGAGCATATAGTCTTTTGTTCTCTTTAAGTACCTCATGACTGACCCTTTTGGCTGCTTTCCAATGGTCCATTCCTGGATTGCTCATATATCTGCCTAAAACCCCAACTATGAATGCTATATCCGGACGCGTACATACTTGAGCATACATAAGGCTCCCTACAGCTGATGCGTAAGGGATTTTTTGCATTTCCTGAATTTCTAGATTTCCTTTAGGGTTTGCAAATGATTTTTCATTAATGTTTCCATTAAGAAAAGTTGTTTTGACATCCATCTGATGAAGCTCCAAATCATAATGTGCTACAAGAGTCATGATTGTCCTAAGAGAGTCTTTCGATGAAACCGGAGAGAAAGTCTCTTTATAGTCAATCCCTTCCTTCTGAGTAAAACCCTTAGCTACAAGACGTGCCTTATACCTCTCCACATTACCATTAGAATCTCGCTTGGTCTTAAAAATCCATTTGCAACCAATGGGTTTCTTACCTTCTGGTAATGGGACAAGTTCCCAAACTTTATTGTCTTGCATGGATTTATACTCCTCTTTCATTGCTTCAATCCACTTTTCTGAATTGGAACTTTGGATGGCTTCACGAACGTTTAATGGATCATTGTCCATTAAGCCATCACCCTCATGTTCCAGGAGAAAGCAAATGTAATCATCCGGAATTGCATTTCTCCTTTCTCTAGTGGATCTACGCAAAGCTATAGGCTCTTGCACCTCTTGTCCATGTTCCTGAGGGTTTTGAGTTTGTCCTTCATGAATTACTAACTCACCTTGAGCAGGGAAGGTTTCATCAACTATGTCCTGAGGAGGTTCCAAATTTGCTTCTTCAAAAGCAACTATATGAATCGCATCTGGAATAGATACAGATTCTTCCTCTAAGACAAAGTTTCTAACCTTATCTTCCCCCTCAAACTCAACATCCTCAAAGAACGTGGCTATACCTGTCTCAAATATGAATTTCAAATTTGGATCATAAAATTTATAGCCCCTTGATTTTTCAGAGTAACCAATAAA
>NW_017725117.1:0-1078 GCF_001865875.1 Lupinus angustifolius
TATAAGGCCTTGCCTCAGTTGGACATCCCCACACATGAAAATGCTTCAGACTTGGCTTTCGCCCAGTCCAATGCTCATAAGGTGTTTTAGCAGTTGCCTTAGTTGGTACCCTATTAAGAATATAAGCTGCTGTCTTAAGTGCCTCTCCCCAGAGTGACTCTGGTAAGGTAGAGTGACAAATCATACTCCTTACCATGTCCTTAAGAGTCTGGTTTCGTCTTTCAGACACACCATTCATGCTAGGCGATCCTGGCATGGTGTACTGTGGGACTATACCACATTCCTCTAGGTATTTGGCAAAAGGCCCTGGACGTTGTTCACCTGAACCGTCATATCTACCGTAGTATTCACCACCACGGTCAGATCTGACGCACTTAATCCTTTTGCCGAGTTGATTTTCAACCTCAGCCTTAAAAGTTTTGAACACGTCCGCCGATTGGGACTTTTCATGAATTGGAAAAATGTATGCATAACGAGAATAATCGTCTATGAATGATATGAAATATCGTTGACCATTCCAGGAAGCCGTAGGGAATGGCCCACAGATATCCCTATGTATCAATTCTAAGACTTCCGAAGCTCTATATGCACCATATTTCGATTGTTTGGTTTGTTTTCCTTTTATGCATTTAACACAAACATTAAGGTTTGTGAAGTCAATGGAATCCAAAATCCCATCTGACACAAGACGCTCAATTCTCTTTTGAGAAATGTGACCTAGGCGCTTGTGCCATAATGCACCTGAATTATTATTTTCAATCTTACGCTTAGTACCACGTGATTCCACATTCAGGGTTTCGCTATAATCAGTTATAGTGTTTAGCATATAAAGATTGTAATTTAACATAAGTGAACCAGTTCCAACAACATTTGAATTTAAAGACAATTGAACCGAATTGTTTCCAAATGAACAACAATAACCAAATTTGTCCAAATATGAAACAGAAATCAAATTCCGTCCAAAAGACGGTACAACAAAAGTGTCTTTCAAATCCAAATAGAAACCAGTACATAATAACAACCTAAAATGCCCTATAGCTTCCACTTCTACCGATTTCCCATCGCCAACATAGATGTA
>NW_017725118.1:0-350 GCF_001865875.1 Lupinus angustifolius
GGTACAACAAAAGTGTCTTTCAAATCCAAATAGAAACCAGTACATAATAACAACCTAAAATGCCCTATAGCTTCCACTTCTATCGATTTCCCATCGCCAACATAGATGTATTTTTTAACATGATTAGGCTTTCGGTAGGTCATGCAACCCTGCATTGAAACACTGATGTTAGAAGTTGAACCGGAGTCTAACCACCAGGTGTTTCCAGGTACTGAAGTTAAATTGACCTCAGAACAAACCAAAGCAAGAAATGTACCTTTCTTAGCACGCCAGGCGTGATACTTTACACATTTCTTCTTTTGATGTCCAGTTGCTTTGCAAAAGAAACAAACATCATCCTGCTTCTGTTT
>NW_017725119.1:0-66039 GCF_001865875.1 Lupinus angustifolius
TAGAGTATAAGGATAGAAGTACCTAAAGACTTAGATTCTAATTTCTTGAAGCTTTGTCTTCATAAGTATTCTTTCTTTTCTTCTTTTATGTGATGTTGGTGTCTTCATCTAAATGTTGCCAAGGTTAGGGGTCAGATTTTCTTCACAATCTCCCCATTTTTTATGATGATAAACAAATATCATTTTGACAGTATAGTTTTATGAGAGTATCATACTTTGTGGTATTCTTGACTTATCTTGAGTTTGCTCCCCTATTTTGTATGCTCCCCCTTTGATTTGAAGTTATGTGCCTGAAATGTTTTATCCAAAAAATACAATCTCCTAACTTTTCTCCACATTTTGACTTCTTCAAAAAGAAAAAAAGCCAAGAGTCCAGCACAAAATAGAGAGATATATATATATATATATATATATATATATATATAGCATACAATATAACAAGCATAAAGGTAATCATAAAATTGATATCACATAGCAGAAATTTAAAAGATGTTCGTACAAATTCAACCATAATCAGAAAAAGAGTAAACAAATAGCAAATTACAAATTGTTCACAATCATGCAACATTACAAATACAATTCATAGACAAATAGAGATCTAAGATTCAAGTTTAGTGCTATCGTCATCAAGGTCCGTGCTATTTATCTTAAAAGAAAGACGTTGGAGCTCGAATTGGACTTGTTGATTCTGAGCGTCAAGAGCATCCATCCGATTAGAGATGTAGCCTCAAAGAGAGAATAACTTATCCATGATCATCTGGTTAGTAGGCGTGGGAATAGATGAAGAAGACTCAACATGAAACTCTGAAGTGTGTTGTTTAGGAGGGTTGGCAGAGGCAATCACATTAGGATCAGCAGGTGCAGCCTATCTATCACTTTGATGCTTGTAGAGTCTATCAATGGGATCTCGGAAGAAGCCCATTTTGTGGATCACATTCACATCAATCATGCTATCACGTGCATCAAGTGTGACTTTGGATTCACCAGTAGTGGATACACCAAAACGTTCAAGAATGCTGGTTATGAAGATAGCATAAGGCAAAGGGCTGTGAAATTCTCGAACGGACCACATATGTCTCATTACTGTGTTAGCCCAATTCATAGAAAGGTTATGCTTAAGAGCATACATCAATTGCAATTCTATGTCATTTATTTGAGAATGACTTGAATATTTTGGAAGAATGACATAGCTCAAAAAGTAATGAAACAAACGATCTTCGAGATTGAGATTTCCTACAACAAGGATATATCTACTCTTTACAGTTTCACCTCACACCATTTGCTTACGCATTTCTATTTCTCTCTTAGAGAATCTACACATAGAGTAGTAGAAATCTTTTCTATCATAATTATCCCAATCGCAAGCAAGACCAAAATCTTTGATACTAGCTTGAAAAGGTATGTTACAACAAATTGAACTAAAGGTCTTAATATCCAAAATAATTTCTTTTCCTTTCACATATGTAAGACAATTTTTCCTAAAGTTCAAGTTACAATAAAACACTTTAACAATTTCAGGATAATAGGCTTTTGATTCCTCACAGAAATAAAAAAGATATTGTTGCCTTAGAAGAGTAGGGAAATAAAAATCTTCAAACTCAAAATTACCGACATTACCATACTTAGGAGAGAAAATGGAGCGTCTAAGAAAATGCTCTAAGAATGTTTTGCATTGAACATCATTTGTAAGAAGACCTGCCAAATCGAAAGGATTAGCCTCAGAAGATGAAGCTCCTTGCTTTCTTTGAGACATATCGATACATTGCTTATTAGTTCTTGATAATGACACCATGAATTGTGGTTTTTGAAAGGTTAGGTTTTGAGTTTTGAGAGATTTGTGGATTTTTGATTGAGGCAACTAAACACGAAATCTATGGAATAGAAGTGTTTAGAATTGAAAATGTGATATAAAACAACTCAAAAATCACACAAATCGGATAAAAAAATGAGGTTTTTAGAAAAAAGAGGGTTTGAGGAGGAAGAAGTAATGTTTGAAAAATGAAGAGGAAAACATAAATACTGCTCAGAGTAATCAGTTACTCACACTGAGTAATCAGTTACACAACATAAAATAATTCCCAGATTTCAAACAGACACCTTAAGTAATCGATTACACAGGTGGGTAATCGAATATCGAGGCTTCCTCCTCAATGCTGTAATCGATTAATCTCTAGAGTAATCGGTTACTGAACCTAGAATTTGAATTTTCAGGTATACTGATGTCTGGTAATCGGTTACTCATCACATATAATTGATTACATACCAAAAAAATTGAAAAAATTGATAAGATTTAAGCAATTTTAAATACAAGTAGGCATATTATAAGCATAATGAAGCAAACATATAATGATGAATAAACATTTAAGATAAGTAAGCTTAATCAAGTATGCCTAATTCACGTCTCATTTTATAGAAAGGTTCTTTTGCCAAGGGTTTAGTGAATATATCTGATAGTTAGTCATGAGTATCAACAAATTCTACAGATACATCTTTCTTTTGAATATGGTCCCTAAGGAAATGATGTCTAATATGTATTTGTTTGGTTCTAAAATGTATTACTGGATTCTTTGTGACATTTATAACACTAGTATTGTCACATTTTAGGGGTATGCAACCTAAGTTCAAGCCATAATCTCGCAATTGTTAAGCCACAACACTTGGGCACAACAACTATCTGTCGTTATGTATTCTGCCTCAATAGTACTTAGAGCAACACAAGCTTGTTTCTTGCATGAACATGAGACCAATGCATTACCTAATATAAGACAAGTATCACTTGTACTTTTTCTCCCAGTTTTGCATCCAGCAAAACTGAATATCCAACCAAATCACATATACTTCCTTTCGGATACCATAATCCAATGTCAGTTGTACCTTTTAGATATTTAATGATTCTTTTGGCAGCAATTAAATGTTACTCTTTTGATTTAGATTGATACCGAGCACACAAGTAGACACTAAACATTATATCAGGTCTACTGGCAGTTAAATAAAGTAGTGAATCGATCATACCTGGATACTTTGATATATCAATGCATTTTCCAGCTTCATCCGTATCAATGTATATGTCAGAACCAATAGGAGTGGTAATTGGCTTGCAATCATCCATTTCAAATCTTTTCAACAAGTCTCTGTAGTATTTGGATTGACTCACAAAAATATCATCCTTGAGTTATTTGATTTGTAATTCAAGGAAGTAATTTAGCTTCCCCATCATAGACATTTCCAACTCCCCTTGCATCATTTTTCCAAAATCACTACACAAGATTTCATTAGTAGAACAAAAAATAATATAATCTACATATTTTTGAACAAGAAGAATGTGATGATTTATTTTCTTAATAAACAGTGTAGTGTCTACCTTTCCTTTTGTAAAACCTTTTTCAATAAGAAAGTTTGTTAGACGTTCGTACCAAGCATGTAGAGCTTGCTTTAAGCCATAGAGAGCTTTCTTTAGTTTATAGACATGAGAAGGATGTTTGTAGTCTTCAAAACCTGGAGGTTATTCTACAAACACTTCCTCTTGTATATAACCATTAAGAAATGCACACTTTACATCCATTTGATATAACTAAAAATTTAAAGAGCATGCATATGCAAGTAGCCATTGAATAGCCTCAAGTCTAGCAACATGAGCGAAGGTCTCATCAAAATCTATACTTTCTTCCTGGTTGTATCCTTGTGCTACCAGTCTAGATTTATTTCTAACCAAAATTCCATTTTCATCTAATTTATTATGGAATACCCAATGAGTTCCTATCACATGCCTATTATATGGTCTAGGAACAAGTTACCAAACTTCATTTCTTTCAATCTGGTTCAATTCTTCTTGCATAGCAAGAATCCAATGTTCATCCTTGATTACATCATCAATCTTGGAAGGTTTTACTTGAGAAATGAAAGCCATGTTTAAACAATCATCATTTAGCTTTAAACGAGTAGTGACACCCTTACTAATGTCGCCAATGATGTTATCAATAGGATGGTCTCGATGAGTTCTCCATTCTTTGGGTAAATTAGAATGAATATGCTATTCTTAAGAAGATAGAATATCATCGATTTTCAAGTGCTCAATATTGGTTGTTGCATTGGTATTGAAATCTTCCTTTAAAGGGGAACTTGGCAAGTCCTCTTCATCAAGAGTTAACCCATCCTTTATTATAGGATTAATTTCATCAAAAGATACATGAACAAATTCTTCCATGGCTAAAGTTCTTTTATTGAAAATTCTATTATTTTTACCAACTTTGGCATCAAACTGGCCTAAGTTATCTTTACCATTATTTAAAACAAAATATTTACAACCAAATATATGCAAATGAGAAATGTTTGGTTTTCTATTTTTAAAAAGTTCATATGGGGTTTCTTGAGAATGGGTCTTATAAGAACTCTGTTAGAAATATAACAAGCCGTACTAACTGCATCAGCCCAAAAATATTTTGGGAGATTAGTTTCATTCAACATTGTACGAACAAGTTCTTCTAAGGACCGATTCTTTCTCCCTACAACACCATTTTGTTGTGGTGTTCTAGGAGCAGAAAAATTATGATTGATATCTAGATCATCACAGAATTCTTCAAAAGAAGCATTTTGAAATTCTCCCCCATGATCACTTCTTATAGCACCAATTTTTAGAGAATTTTCATTTTGAACTCTTTTAGCATATTTGCTAAAGGCGTTGAATGCTTCATTCTTATATACTAAGAATGGAGTACAAGTATATCTTGAGAAATCGTCTACTATAACAAGAGCATAGTAGTTACCACCATAACTCTTGGTCCTTGAGGGGCCAAATAAGTCTATGTGTAGTAACTGCAATGGTCTATCGGAAGAAACCATATGCTTAGGTTTGAAAGAAGTCTTTGTTTGTTTACCCATTTGACAAACACTATAGTTTGTCTTTAACAAACTTCATTTTGGGTAAACCAACAACTAAATCTTACTTAATCATTTTATTCAGATGATCCATATGAATATGATCAATTCTCCTATGCCAAAGCCATGGATCATTATTATTATTAGCAACTAAACATTTTATTGGTAAAGAAAAATCTATGTCAATTATATAAATATTATTTATTCTCTTACCAATTAGTTTAGAGTTATTAGAATCCTTACTTTTTATGATGCATTTATCTGGGTAGAATGCCACATAAAATCCTTTGTCGTATAGTTGAATTATGCTCAACAAATTGTGCTTGAATCCTTCGACATATAATACTTATTTTATAGTCGTTGAAGGTGGCTTACTAATTCTACCAACTCCAAGTATTTTTCCTTTTATAGTCGTTTGTGAAAAATGCATATAGTCGTTGAGCAGCCACTGTCCAAGTACCATAAATGGCAAGAGACTCTCAAACTTTCCTGCAAAAGGGATTAAGTAATATTAGGTATGGGTGTTCACGGTCCATTTGGATCAGTTTTTAGGCAAAAAATGATCCGATCCAAACACATAATTAACATGCGGTCTCGTCTGTTTATATTAAGATGTCTGATCCAATCCGATCCAAATATAATATGCGGTTTCGGTTCGGTTTTAATCGGTTTTTTTATTTTATAAAATATTGGAATTGCACTTACATTCAAAACTCATAAAAATGACTAAATATTAAGCATAAAACAACAATGAAAATAGTGTTTAACAACATTAAAATGTGTGCAACTATAGTATAAGTAAATAACATCATAAAATAGTAATAAATAGTAAGACAATAATAATAAAAGTAAAAAATAGTAACAACAACAACAAGATATCAATAATAACAAGACAACAAAATAACAAGATATCAATAACAATAATTTGAGCACTTGCAACGTAATTTTAACAGTTATGGTGTTCCACCGATGATTAATAACAATAATACTTTCACAACAATAAAATTGATAATAAAGCACCTCATCAGAATAACACTTGAATCCTCTTTATTTGGTTGTGGGATTGGTTTAAGTTCTAAAAACGTGTATAAAAAAGCATAACAACATATATATAAGTATGCGTTATAGAATATAACAAATAAAATATAGATACAATTTTGGAGTTGGGACTTAAGAATAAGTTTGGAAGACACTTAAAAGTATTACACACTTAAACTTTACATATTATTTCGGTCCGGTCTGGATCGGTTTGGATCCAAGAGGTGAAACCAAAATCCAAACCGGACCAATCGATCTTTAAAAAATAAGTCCAACACGATCCAAATGCATTCGGTTTTTGCGGTTTCGGTCAATTTTGGATCAGTTTTCAATTTTATTGTTGGACTGGTCTGGATTTGAACACCCCTTATATTAGGTATCCAATTTTATTTGGGTCCTACATGGTTAGCATTTTTCTCAACCCATCTATAATGACCTAAGGGCACACCAAGTTTTCTAATTATGCAAGTGTTTGGTGTATGCCCATGGTTTTTACAATAAATGCATATAAGATGATGCTTATGTATCCTAGATTTATTGTTGTTATTCTTAAAAACATGGATACTTTGTTTTTGAATGTTTATCTTTGTTGAGACATTCTAATTCTTAGAATTTTGATTTTCAGAATAGCCAAGACCTCTTCGGTCTTTAGAATGTATTTGGACATTGATAATCTTGTCCACATCTTTTCTACTCTTGTTTACCTTTTTTGTTCAAGACTTAACATTGAAATTTTTCTTTTCAAGAGTAATGCAGTTTTGACATGAAGATGATGATGGTTTATTTCTGAATGCTTCTAACTCATTTTTTTGTTTAAAAAATAGTTTGGTGAGTTTGACGTATTCATCATGTAAATCATTAAATGCATGTTGCAATTTAGAAGAAGAAAATATGTTAGATTCATTTACCTATAAATCATCAGAGTGATGAGATGCCATAAGAGAGAGATGTGGTTGTTCTTCATTTTCTGGTTTAGAGGCAGAGTGACGTATTCATCATGTAAATTTCTTCATTCTTCTTCTTCTTCTTCTTCTTCTTCTTCTTCCTCTTCTTCCTCTTCTTCCTCTTCCTCCTCTTCCTCCTCTTCCTCCTCTTCCTCCTCCTCCTCCTCTTCCTCCTCCTCCTCCTCTTCCTCCTCTTCGTCTTCTTCCTCTTCTTCTTCTTCTTCTTCTTCTTCTTCTTCTTCTGGTTGCAATGTTTTGGTAAGTGATCTTAGAACTTAAGTTCAAGTCACTATTTGATAAAGTTTTTCCAAGTGCGATGAGATGATTTGTAAAGTGAGTAAATCTCTTGTAAATCAAGTATTTTCTCTCTAGGCTTCATACGAAACATTTCGTATTCTTAGGAAAGAGTATTTAGTCTCGATACCTCCTCGGTTCCTTCGTGTGTGGTCTCTAGAGTCTCCCACATTTATTTAGTAGATTTGCAATTTGATACTCTAAAAAATTCATCAATACTGAGTGCAGAAGTGGGGATATTTTTTGCATGAGGATTTCAGCTTGACTTCTTCATTCCATAAGGATTTCGGCTTCACTTCTCTCGCACAGTTGATAACTGTGAAGGGTTCATAGGGTCATTCCTGAATTACATTCCAAATGTCTAGATCTTGAGACTATATGAAGGTTCTCAATCTGATCTTCCAGAAGTCGTATCATTCTCCAAAAAAGCTTAGAGGGAGATTGATGTTGGAACCTTCTCCTAGAAATGATCTTGCACCCATCTTTGAAGCCGGATCATTTTTTAGAATAAATTACTCAAAAAAGCTCTAATGGCAATTGTAAGACTGAGATGACAACTAAGAGGGAGGGGTGAATTAGTTGTTTAAAACTATGACTGATTTTTCTACACAACTCAAGAGTTAATAGCAGTGGAAAATGATATGCAGACATAATCAAATAAATGTAAAGAGATAAGGAGAAGATAGTACATATATGTTATTATACTGGTTCGCTTTCTTGTACACTGAAAGCTACGTCTAGTACTCTTGCAGCACAAGAGATATCTTCACTAGATATTAAGAGTAGTAATTACAATTTCTCACCCTGAGATTCTCTTGTACCTTATCACTCTTTGGAAAACACCTTTCCAAGTGACTCTATCCCCTTTCTTATCACACCCTAGTGAGATAAAGTAATTCAATACTTTGAATGAAGAAAATGTTCAACAATGGCAATGGATTGCTTTTACAAGATTTTAAAGTTATAAACTCTTGAAATACATTAACTCAATGTATACTTTAGTACTTAATGCTCATAAGGTTTTAATAACTTGCAATAACACTTAAGACAAGTTTGAAAATCAAGTTATGAAAGTAATGAACAAGTTGCACAAAGTGTAGAACAAGTATTTCAGAAAATTGTAGTTTTAGTAAGTCATTTCAATCTAAGTTATGTCTGTATATGTGTGTAAGAAATGAGTTTCGATGCCTTTATATAGACTTTTCAATCAACCAGAATACCTCTATGAAAAGGTAGGATTTGTTTGGAATGAAATCATTTCGTTTGGGCTGAAAGCTATGTGGTTCAAATATGAAAACTAGTGTAACAACTCTGAGTAATTGATTACTTTATCGATATAATCGAGACCCAACAAGTCTGTCCAACTGAGAAATTAATTTTCACAGGTAGTAATCGATTACTCAAAAGGTGTAATCGATTACCCAACTGTTCTGTCCAACTGGGTAATTATTTACCGTGTTGTGTAATGGGTTACTCGCATGGTGTAATCGATTACCCCGATTAATGTTTGTTGGATAACTCGTTTCTCGCTCACGTAACCTGTCACTTAGTTCCGATAACCTGTTACTTAGTTCCGATAACCTGTTACTTAGTCATAGTAACCTGTTACTTAGATCTAGTAACCTGTTACACAGTATTTTGAAAATTGTTTTCATTTATACTTGTGTTTATCAATTTTCTTTTAAAATACTTTTGAGCATTACTACTAAGTGTATAGATTAGAGTATAAGGATAGAAGTACCTAAAGACTTAGATTCTAATTTCTTGAAGCTTTGTCTTCATTGTCTTCATAAGTATTCCTCCTTTTCTTCTTTTATGTGATATTGGTGTCTTCATTAAAACCTTACCAAGGTCATGAACCATATCTTGTGTTAGTTGTTAAGGAATTATGGTTTAAAAATGCACACTAATGTAAACATAATGCAAAAGAAATAAAAATATAAATAACCTGATTGGGGCTATGATTCTATGTCGCGAGGAGTAATAGTTTCCCCTACGTGTCACCTCTGTATTGGTTGAGGAGTGCAGAAGCTTTGCAGACACCAAGTGTTTGTCCGTAGCTGGATACGTCTGAGGGTGCAACACAATTATGATGCACCACAGTCTACATGAGTATCGTAGACCCGCTGAGTTGTCTTGCGCTGATTGGGCAAAAGAGTGCACTTACGACGGCTAATCTACACCTGGCTACACAGAAACACACGCTCTAAATGGGAGCCCCGTTCCTGTGTAGGTGTGCCTACGCGAAGGATTTTACACCTCCTGTCTTGTTACGATCTGATTGACCCTATCCGAAGTCAAAGTTGACTTCACCATTTGTGCATGGACGTGATTGGCTACGGTGGAGGTTGGACGGTGTAGGCAATGTAACCTGTTGCACTAGATCTTTCAATCTCCTTCGCTTTTCAGGTTTCTCTCTTTTCTACTTCTGGATTTTTATGCAGAAAATATTTTCTCTCTCCTTTTGGAACCCCTAAATGCTTCCTAAGCTACAATATTTATAGAAAAACCTAAGTTAACAACTTCCTAAAAAAATGACTAAACTAATATTTGTTTAGATCATCCACCATCCCATTTTTTGTGGGATTTTAACCTCCCCATAAAGTCAAATTTGACTTGGTATTTTTTATTTGACATTCAAATGGGAATATTAGGAATATCTTATGAGTTATTTATTTATTTATTTTCATAAATTTGAAGTAAATCTTAAAAAATAACAACAAATAATTTTCATTATTTTTTATTTATTTAATATTATAATTTCGAAAAAATTAAAATAAATAATAAAAACACTTTATTAATTTTGCAATTTTGAAAAGAAAAAAGTTGGCTTCTGCAAGCCCATTATTTATTTAATTTAAAAATAAAATCTAATTATTATTCTTTGTGAAAATTATTTTGAAAAAAAGGTTTTGAGCTTTTTCTGGGCCAAATAAAAATGAGTATTCACAGCTGTCCCTCTTTACGAGTTGCTTATCTGATAGCAAGCAAACTGAGGTTTGAGGGATATAATGATAAGTAACTAGTAAAAAAATGAATACTAATTTTGTTGAGGCTCAGAAGAAGCCTGGATGACTAAATCTCAGTGCTCGAAAATATCAATCTTTCTTTTATGTGTTAAGATATCTTCAGGATAGTCTGAGTTTAATCTTGAGAGGTATGATGAAGATGGATGTAAACTAGAGATGCAGGTCGGTGCACTGTGAGAATTTAGGATGACAAGGGTGAGTTCCAAAGACGCAGGTCGGTGTATTGTCAGAATTTGGAGACACTGGGTTAAGGACCAAGACGTAGGTTGGTGTACTGCTTGAACTTGGAGTGAAAAGGGTGAAACCAAAGACACAGGTTGGTGTACAACCAAAATTTGGAGACACTAGAAAAAGGACAAAGAACGCGGGTTAGTGTACTGTCGAACTTGGGGTGAAAAAGTGAAACCAAAGACACAGGTCAGTGTACTGCCGGAATTTGGATGACACTAGGAAAAAGACCAAGAACGCAGGTCGATGTACTGTTGGAACTTGAGTTGGAAGATTGACTTCGAGGTCGTCAAGCATGGGTCCTCGAAGGTATAATTTGAGGTCGTCAAGCACGAGACCCCCAAAATTATAAAAAAAACATCATGCATGGGTCCTGGAAAGAATGACTTCGAGGTCGTCAAGCATGGGGTCCTTGATAGTATAATTATGAAATACATCAGGCATAGGGCTTATCAAGCTTACATCGTACATCAAGGTACGAGACTAGAAAAGTTTAGATCTCACTTCGAGGTACAAGACCCGGAAAGTTTGATTTTGAATTATCATCGAGGTATGAGACCTAGAAAGTTTAAATCTTCACATTGAGGTACAAGACCCGAAAAGTTTAATATTCACATCGTGCTACAGGACTCGGAAAGTTTAAGTTGCTCATCGAGATACAAGACACAAAGAGCTTAAGTATCACGTCGAGGTATAGGACCTGGAAAGTTTATATTGCACTTCGAGGTACATGACCCAAAAAGCTTAGATTTTGAATGCTCATTGGGTATGGGACCTGGAAAACAGGTATTTCACGTCGAGGTACATGACCCGGAAAGTTTAAATTTCACATCATGGTACAGGACCTGGAAAGCTTATTGCACTTCAAGGTATAAGATTCAAAATGCTTAGATGTCACATCGAGGTACAGGACCCAAAAAGTTAGATTTTGAATTATCATCGAGGTACGGGACCCGAAAAGCTTTAAGTTCCACATCGAGGTACAAGACCCGAAAAGTTTAAATTTTACATCATGGTATAGGACTCGAAAATTTTAAGTTGTTCGTTGAGGTACAGGACTCAAAAAACTTAAATGTCACATCGAGGTACAGGACCTGGAAAGTTTATGTTGCACTTTGAGGTACAGGACCCAAAAAGTTTAGATTTTGAATGCTCATCGAGGTAGAAGACTCGAAAAGCATATATTTCATGTCGAGGTACAGGACGCGAAAAGTTTAAGATTGCACTTCGAGGTACAAGACCCGAAAAGTTTAAGTTTGGGCTTCGAAGTACAGGACCCGGAAAGCTTGGATTTTGAATGCTCATTGATGTACATGACCCGAAAAACATATATTTCACGTTGAGGTACAGGACTCGGAAAGTTTAAGATTGCACTTCATGGTACAGGACCTGAAAAGCTTAGATTTCGAATGCTCATTGAGGTACAGGACCCAAAAGCATATATTTCACATCGAGGTACAGGACCCGAAATGTTTAAGTTTGCACTTCGAGGTATAAGACCTGCAAAGCTTAGATTTTGAATGCTCATCGAGATACAGGACTCGGAAAGCATATATTTCACATCGATGTACAAGACCCGGAAAGTTTAAATTTCTCGTCGAGGTATAGGACCCGGAAATTTTAGATTATACTTCGGGGTACAGGACCCGGAAATCTTGATTTGATGATTATAAGTAATGGGTGAATGTTTGAGAATATTTTATGTATGATGTTTTTCATGATGTAATATATGAGTTGTGAATGTGATGAAATGAAGTGTATAAACTATGCACCAATGTTCTAGTGCGCTCATAAATTATCTTTGATATATAAATTTGACTCATTTTGTTGAGCTTGATTGAAATGGGAAACAATTTTTTAACTATTGCTGACTGGGATGATTTGCTGATGTCTATCTGTCCCAATATTGTATTGAGAAGAACAATTAATCCAAATAATATTGCTCGAATATAAATTGTTTGGAACTTCACCCTTGGGAGATGGAAGTATGATTGCTGGTTTTCCTTCAGAGGAAATAATTTGATTACCCCAATTTGCTTAAACTATAATGGATTTTTACATAAGAGTGTTCATTAAGCTTTCCCTAATTTTTGCCCATAATACCTAATATAGGTATATGTCGGGAATTCTCTCTTTTTGTAATGATACTAAATCACCTTTACATGTTTTCGATTTAGTATTGCTCTCATTTTCTTAGGTCGCCCTTGCGGGTTTTCACCCTTATGTAAAATTTGCCAAAATTTTGGGCTTTACAAAACTTTTCGATTCAATAAAAAAAGGACCCACCCCAACAAATTGCCCCAGTACGAGATATTGGGGGTTATCTTTTTATTCATATTGTATTGACAGACTTTAATTTGAGAGGACTTCCACAAACATCATCTCAAAAACTGCCCTATTTTGGGTAACTACTTCTTTGATTTATCGCTCTCTATTTCATGCACGATTCTTTAAGGAAAAAAAAATACTAAAAACAATGTTCATGCAAACTTGGCTAGTGTTTGAGCTATAAATGATGATGGGAGAATTGATATGAAATTGAAGTTGTGTTTGGGGTTTGAGTATTGATGTGGTGATTATGATGATGTTCTTTAAGAGGGGATATAGTTCATGCATTAAATATGAGATATTTTTTTATCAAAAATTTAGTTTAGTGGAGTCAGCATTTATTTGCCATGGTGTGAATTTTAGGAAAATCAATCCTTGATAAGGTCTTTTTAAGCTTGTATCGTGGTTTGGCTAAGAGTTTCTAAGAAAAGATATAAGCCTCAAATATGTGTTTCCCATATACATTCCTCCTTTCTCCTATTTTTCAATAGTTTCTGGACATGACATTCAATTACTTGGATTCTATTGGATTTTTTTAATGTGATAGGTCAACGTTGTAACCTTACCCGATAGGATGTGAATATTTATTTTGTTGGTCTTTGATATTGATTTCATTTGCCCTAACTTTTGCCTGAGATATTGAAGATTCTCGATAGGCTTTTATTTTCTGTAATTTATTTTGCACTTTGACCAAATGAACAATTTTTGTTTGACTTTGATTTATTTTATCCTTTGATTCAGATATGGTACATGATGTATGTAAATTTTATTTATTTCCTAATAACTGAATGTCATGAAAAACTGATGAAAAGCTACCATCCCCGAACTATTGATGTTTCATCAGTTAATCACTACAAATCTCCTTTCATAATGTCTATGGCTCAAATGAGGTGACTAAGGATATCTTCTTAGTATTCAAAAATTACCAAATAAGCCTTGTGTCATCGAAAAAATCTGCCTAAGGATTCATCCCACATTGGTCTTACATTGGGATCATCCTCCAAAAAAATTTAAAATCTTATATCTCATTTTAATGTATGAATTTATTTATTTTTTTGTTTTTGTTTTTTGTGAATATGATTTATGAGATGGATTACAAGATGGTAAATTTGCAAGATTAATGCACTAGTATATACTTGTTAAAAAGACATGCAATGGAAAATAACTTTTTTATTCATAAGAAGGAAACATGAGACCCTTTATTTTGCAACCCTAAAGTCATGGGTGGAGCCAAAAGAGTGTATTACAATATAGTTCTAGAGAAATAGCACTTGGTTGGGATGAGTTCCTCATGAATGGAGTTTGTTTCATGTCTTCCTCAAATCAAAGCATCTCCTTGAAACTTGACCAACCCTTCATTAATTATGTCTCAAACCTTGCCCTTTAATTGATTGTAGCCCTCTATCGGATGTCCTGATATCCCTCCATGATACATACAACGAGCATCCGAGTTGAAAACCTTTGGATAAGGAAGCACCGCCTCCTAAAGGGAAGGATAGTTAACAAACCCCTCTGAACAAGTTGTGGCAGCAACTGAGGATAAGACATGGGAATCACATCATAAAGACTTTTTCTCTTTCATTTTCGAGATGGTCCTCCTTGACTGTGAGTAGAAATATAATGTTGTTGGAGATGATGATGTCGTTGAGGTTTGTTGAAGGTTTCAATGAATGATGAATCACCTTCCTTCCATCCATTCACCTGTAGTTTGGTCTCGAGTTATGTGTTGAGTTTGATCCTTCACACCTCTACCACTTTTCAGGCGACTTTCTATCTTTTCTGTCATCAGTTGACAAAATCCCAAATATATGCATCCCAACATCATACTATAGAATGGTGGTTGGAGAGTATCAATGAACATTGAAACACTATCTTCATCAGATATCTTGGGCTTAACTTGAGCGGCCATTTTGCCCATCTTTGTACATACTCAGTGAAAGTTTCATCATCTTTCTTGATCATATTTTTTATTCTTGTCCTATCAGGAGCTATATCAATGTTGTAATCATATTGCTTGAGAAAAGCATCACATAAATCCTTGAAACACTGAATTTGTGAATGTTCAAGTCGCAAGTACCAAGTGGTGGCAGTTCTAGTTAGGCTTTCTTTAAAGAAATGGATCAACAACTTGTCATCTTTGATATAGGGAATCATCTTCCTAGCATACATAATCAGATGGTCTTTAGGACAAGAAGCTCCTTGATATTTGTCAAATGTTGGCACTTTGAACTTTGGCGGCATAACTAAACCCGAGACTAAACATATCTCGTTGATGTCCTTCACACCATATGAATTGGCTTCTTCCATGGCTCTGATTCTTTTCTCTATATCATTTATTTCCTCTCGATCATGAGGAGTGGTAGAGTGATTGGGGTCCTCTCGGTCAACTAGGATCTCCATATGGAAAAAAGTTTGCAAACTAGCTTGTGAGGATGGTGTATCAATTTGGTCCACTGATATATTTCTTCTTTCTGGACCGCTTCAGTCGAGTCCAATTTTATCACCTTTGAAATCGATTTTAATTCATGAGCGCATTTGGCAATGGATGAAATGTATATCACAAGTTTGGATATGAAGTGTATGGAGGAATGGGAGGATGGTGCATCAGTAATGTATGCATGTTGTTTTATGGTGTAATGATGTATGAAATGTAATGTTTGAATGATAATTTTTTATTTAAGCATATGAATGTATGATTTCATTAATGAATGATGTATTTTTTACATGAATGAATGATGAATGTATGAAGGATGATTTTTTTATAAATGTTAGATAATGATATTTTATGAATGTTTGAATGATAATTTTTTATGAATATTTAGATAATATATATTTCGGATGAATGTTTGAATGATTAGCTTTTCTAAATGAAAGCATGATTTTATGCATGAGTGCATGAACATGAGTTAAACGTTTAAACTCCAAACTCATTAAGATGCTAGAAAAGTTATCCTTAGGGCGTTGAGCTCATCGAAGGAAAGTGAGAAGTATCCCTAAGGCGTTGAGCCTATAGAAGGGAATGAAAATTATCCCTAGAGCGTTAAGCCCATCGAAGGGAAATGAAAATTATCCCTAGGGCGTTAAGCTCATCGAAGGGAATGAGAATTATCCCTAGGGCGTTGAGCACATCGAAGGGAAATGAGAATTATCCCTAGGGCGTTAAGCCCATCGAAGGGAATGAGAGTTAAGTCGTCTTCGTGGCACAAGGATATCAAAGTACAATGATATCTTCATTACACTCAAGCATGAACGCATTTTTAGGCCATAAGTCCTAATTTATAATGATAACATGTAAAATTTAAGTTATGCTTCATGTGTCTTAAATAAGGTACACTTATAAGGTTTTGGAAATTCTAAAAGTCACAACCCTATGGTGGGGTACTAGGTTATATTAAAAGTGGGCTCAATAAAGGCTCTAGACTTCTAGGTTACCAAATTGTCACCAATCTCGAAAGAAAGGAATCCACATATCATAGGTTAGAAAAAAGAAGAGTCAAGCCCCTCGAGCGCCTAACTCACAATACCAGGAACAATTTGAGTGGTCCATTATGTTAATACTAGGAGATAAGTATAACACCGGTAAAGCAAATGTCCCTCTTCTCTTAATTTTAATCTCTAACAACTCAGGTATAGGGTGTATGTGTGTGTAACTCAAGTGTACTGTGAGCGTGTGAGGAAACGAATTTTTTATTATTTTTAAAATAAACCTCCCTCCCAAAGCCACATAAAACATGATGAGGATATTCAAATAATTAATTGACTTCAAAAGAAAAACAAATAAATAAATGGATAAATAAATAATGAACAAACACTCCAGAAAATGTTTATGCAACAAAAAGGAAAAAAGTATTTAAAAACAAGCAAAAAGCTACACTAGGTCTCACTCTCTTTAAAAAGTCTCAAACAGAGTCGCTAGCTGTCGCGCCCCGATTAAATGGTAGTCGATTACAGATCGAGGAAAATATTAGCACATTGTCTGCCCATAATTAAATAGTACCCTTGCCAATTGTATGATTTAAATATCGTTAGTTTATTTAAAATTAAATTGTGTAAAGTAAAATAATTATTTTTTTATTTTTATGTCTGACAAGGTTAAACTTTGCTCCTATATATCCCTAAACGTTTTAGGAAATCATGACTAGGTAGTTCTAAATTTTAAAATGGTTTGGTGGTAAAATAATTAACTCATTGAAAGGGTGAAATAGCAGAAACTAATGTCCACACCGTATCCCATTCCAAAGAGGTTTGAAATAATTATAATATATATTTTTTTGGTTATTTATTGCTAATTAGGAATTAATCGAATGAAAAGAAGCATCGTAACACGACCATTCAAGGATGATATGAGAACAAGAAGTGTTATCACGACCTAACTCTATCCTTTGATTAATTCCCAAAAAATGAAATTGTCATATAAAAGTATTTTTATTTAAAATCAAATAATTTTTTGCTAAAAAGTTATTTTTATATTTAGTAAAATATTCTTGTTTTTGTTAATAATATTATTATTTAATTATAGCAAGAAAAAAATAATTAATTGTTAAAGATAAATCATAAAAAAATATCTGATTAATTGTTACATTAAATGGATTTTTGCCATTTTTTGTTATTATTATTATCGATAAACAAAATTAATTTTTTTATTTCTATAGTTGGACGTTTGGAAAATAAAAAAAATGTGAAATTATTATTTGTTAGGGAATTATGGTTTAATAATGGGTAAATATAATGCAAAAGAAATAAAATTATAAATAACCTGATTGGGGCTAGGATTTTGTGTTGCTAGGAGTAGCAGTTCCGCCTACATGCCACGCCTGTACTGGTTGAGGAGTGCAGAAGCTTTCAGACGCGACGTGTCTGTCCGTGGTTGGATAACTCTGAGGGTGCATCTCGGTTATATGTACCGGTACACACTGGACAGACGAATCTACTCGAGCAACGTAGACCCGTTGAGTTGTCTCACGCTGATTAAGGAAAAAAGTGCGCTCACGGCGTCTAATTTACACCTGACTACACAGGAACCCACGCTCTGAATAGGAGCTCCGTTCTTTTGTATGTGCGCCTACGTGGAGGATTTTACACCTCCTGGTTTGTCACGATATGATTGGCCCTCTCCGAAGTCAAAGTTGACTTCACCCTTTGTGTTCGGACTTGATTGGCTACGGTGGAGGTTTCACGGTGTAGGCAATGTATCCTTTTACACTAGATCTTTCAATCTCCTTCACTTTTCAGGTTTCTCTGTTTTCTACTTTTGGATTTTTATGCAGAAATTCTTTTTCTCTCCTTTTTGAACCCCTAAATGCTTCTTAAACCACCATATTTATAGAAAACCTAAGTTAAATTCCTAAAGAATGACTAAATTAAATTTTGTTTAGATCACACACCACCATTTTTTCTTGGATTTTAACCTTCCCGTGATATTTTTTATTTATTAATTTTTTTATTCGACGTTCAAATGGGAATATTAGGAATATTTTATGAGTTATTTATTTATTTATTTTCATAAATTTAAAATAAATGATAAAAATTAGTAAAAAATATTTTTCATTTTTTTATTTATTTAATATTATAATTTTGTAAAAAAAATACTTTATTAATTTTGCAATTTTGGAAAGAAAAAAGTTGGTTTCTACAAGCCCATTATTTATTTAATTTTTATCAAAAATCTAAGTATTATTTTTTGTAAAAATTATTTGAAAAGAGTTTTGAACTTTTTCTGAGCCGGACAAAAATAAGTATTCACATTGATCCTTATATTTTATAGGCTTGGTGTCATAAAATAATTTGGGACCCCTAATTTAATATGGAACAAAATTGAGGGCTTAAAAAAAAAGTGTGGTGAGAAAATAAAAAAAATTACTTATTGTATACTAAAAGAACTTAATAAAGTAATAATTTTAAAATAAATTTTGAACAAAAATGTCTTACATAAATCTTGAGAATGTAAGTTACAACACGACTATTATTATTTATTGTGGATTTGAGTCAAATATTTTTGGGTCATATTATTTTTGTATTAATTAGTCTCATATTTTTTTCTCACTTTAGGTTAGACATTTATTTCAATCACACATGAATCTTACAATAATATAAAACAATGATCAATATAATTAATAAAGTATTCATTGACATTATGCTAATAATTGACAACATAATATATGTCAGAAAAAATAAAAACAATAGCATATTTGTCAGGTAAAGAAAAAACTAGTTCTATAAATTAAAATTATTTTGGGATCCTATTAATTATAAGTCATGTATTGTTCACTTGCAAACCACCCCTAGTATCTCTCTTCCCTTGGAAAATGAACTAACTTCTACTTTATTTACTCTCATTACATATCTACTAATCTCCTCCACACATATAATTATATAATTATAATATCTCATTATGCAATATTATTTGTAAATTTAGGTAATCACATGAGCTTCAAGTTTAAAAGAGAAGTTGAAGAAAAAGAAGAAAGAGTGCAAGATTTCTACAATATTATTATACAGATTTATATTTAGTCAGTCCATAATTTACCATTTATTTACATTACTTATTTAGAGAGTCAATAATAATAAAATAAAATAATGACATAATAATAATGTATAAAACTCATATATTATTATTATATCAAATTGGTCCATCAAATTTAACTTAACTTGTTTTTCACATTGGCCCATTAAGCTTTAAAAAAATCTAACTAAAAACAGATAGTTTAAAAAATCCATTTAATATTATCATCATGTAAACAACAAGAAATGGTAGCAAATAGCAATTACATTTTAATGCCATGAAAGTGCTTGAAGAATTAGCATGACAAAAACATTTGAGATAAGAGGTAAAAATCAAAGAAAACATAAATTTATGAACCAGGTTGCTATTATTTATTGAGAATGTAGTATCTGCACTCACTAGGAGATACATCATCTCATTTGGCCAGTAATTATCATGATATATATTATATTTAATCATTTTCTACACAAACATTTCTACAAATTAAAATAAATATAACATATATCATAATTTTAGTGTCAGATGAGATAACTTATCTTTTGATATGAGAATATATTTTATTCTCTTATTTATTCTACCTAGCTCTGATATATACACTTAATTTTTCATACTTAACATTAAGTAAATTGGTCTGCATACATTTTTCCCCAAATGAAATTGGATTATATAGACATTTCTTGAAAAATTAAGAAAATTAAACTGGAATTAGCATCAGCATAATAACTAGTATTTATAACATTGTATTTGTACCAGCAACAACTGGTCATTTCAGATTTTGTCAACTAAACTATTTTACATACATCTGATTTAATTATACAAACAAGAAGTCTATAACATCGTATCAGTAAGAACTGTCCTTTTCAAGACTGGGAAGTCGTCAACAAAACCTGGAACCTTATCGTGATCGTCGATAATAGTACCTGTAACAATTTGTAGTTTGTATGTTGAAAAAAATCTGATAAAGAAAAGTTTGTGCAAGGATGAAGAGAGATAGAGAGCATTACACAAATATCTTTATGTTGTAAAGAGAAGCATATTTTCTTAGAAGCCTTTCTACTGTGTACCACTCAGAACGATCAGATCCATCTTGATAACCAATCCTAGGCATGTGGATTGATGCTTTCAACAGAAACAGAGAATTTTGCATCAGTAAAAGTATACATATGATTGAAAGCACATCTAGTACACAATCACCTATCTTGAGAATAAGTAAGAACTTCATATGCCCCATGTAATGTCCAAGCAGTGGCCGAGCCACATCGAGTCGATGGCATGCACATGCACACCCGAAACATTTTTTATATATCACCCTTATGCTTAATATTCTTTCCCCATGGTTATACAAAATTTCACCATGTCACTCATTTGGACCACTCAATGAAACTTGACCCGTGTCCCCAGGTCCTAGATCTGCCATTGTGTCCAAGTCCAAACAATAATGCTCTCTATAAAAATATGAAGATTATTACTTCAAACTATTGAGATTATACTATATTTTCTTTATAATTCGGTCAAAATTACTTCATGACATCCTTTCTCTTTTTGTATTTATAAAATTGGTATAGCTAATGCAAGAAAGCAAATTAAAGATATACAAAAGGGCACATATGATGCCTCTATTTTGTAAGCATTAGTAAGCAAATTAAGTAATTAGAGGCATATATGATGCCTCTATTTTGTCTTCCATTATTATAATTTTATATTTGAATACTAATATACAAAAGGGCACAGCTGTGGATGTAAGAAAGAAGGAAATATAAGAACAAGAGGATAACATAACAAACGGAATGGATGTAACATAAAACATCCAAATATATAAATTAAGAATCATGTTACCAGAATTTTGAGCAGCTGAAAATGCAGCCTTTGATAAGCAGCTTTCCAAGTGCTGAAGTGAGATCTCACTGCGAGGGACTTTACGCCTTGGATTATAAGACTGAACCACAGCTAAAGCAACCCACTTGGGAGCATTACCATCCATGTTTTGTTCATCAGAACCATCTATAATGTAACAAGAAGGTACTTGGTAAAAATAGTTAAAATATCATCCATAGAGCTTGTAATACTTTTAAAATACATTGTGAATCAAATTGGTTCTGTAATAGAGAAGCAATCTTATATGTTATTTCCTTAATTGACTAAGGTTAGGAGACTTACCTTATCAGCATGGCTTACACTAGTAGTACGACAATACTAGCACTCAACTTATAACACATCAAATCAATACAATCTCATTATTCATTAGTATTCCTATTCTATTTTCATCCAAACTTAGTAATTTCAACAAAAGTTGATAACGAGTATAGAGATGAACCATATATTCATCAAATGTTGACTAAACACCTGATTTAGGTGCTTAAAGAGGCAAAGAAATTAAACCTGGGCCCAAACAAAACGGGAAGCAGTTAACTATGTCCTTAATATTAAACATCATGAATCACATACTTCATCTTGTAATTTGCAGCAACAGATATAAGTTCATTATCGAGGATCAAGTATGAGACCCACTTCTCTGAATCTTGTCCAAACATGCTCTCTAGGAAAGATTCTCACCTTTCAGAGATAGCCAATGTCTACAACATGGGTGATTATGCAATAACATTTGTTCAGCAGTCAGCAGTAGAGGTTAAAAACTTACAACAACATAGGGTGAGACCAAAACTTACAACAACAACAACAAAGCTTTTATCCCACTAGGCGGGATCAGGAATTGAGGCCAGAACTAAAAGTTAAAAATTGGCGAACGGTAATACTAATAACATCCCCATGGAGAAATAGATGTTGTTATTGGTTGCATGGTGGTGATATTAAATGGGAATGTGATAATAGGACTGTAAAAGTGGAAGGAATTAAATCTGTCTCCTTATGGGTCTTGTTAGTATTTCCTTACATTGCCCTGTATGAAGCACCTTGTAGGTATGCAATACTGTTTCTAATTAATTACTGTGTATCAGTGCTAATAAGGCTCATACCAGGCCAAGGGTCACTAATGTATACAAAAGAGGGAAAAGGAAAGTTTGATTAGAATAACAAACTTTCCTTTTCCTACTAGCTGGGTAGTTAAGGCAGTTAGGGGAGGGGGAGCAATCTATAAATAGAAGTTTGGTTAGAAGGGAAGTTAGTTTTTGATTGTAACCGACTGATTGTAGAATCAGTGGATAGGGTCGACGGATCCTTCCTAATCTTGTAATCTCTATCTCAATTTCTAATAAAAAGTTCTAGAACCCTAGCAGATCCAATTGGACTCTATGTTAAGGGCAATTCTTCTTCTAAATTCTTCCCTTTTCTGGTGCCTGTGGAATTGTTACCACCCACGCTGAAAATTGGATTCTATGTATGGTTTCTACTCGAAGTATGGCTAAGGAGAACGAGAGTGAAGCTCAAGAGAAAGGCAAATCGCGCCAAGAAAGAGAGGAGATAAGGATGAGGATGTAATTGAACGAAGCTCGTACGAAGAAATTGGAGGATTTGATGTTCGTTGTTGCAACCAAGTTGGGAGTTACTCCAAAGGAGCATTCGTTTGGGGAAGGTAGTGAGCATGAAGAAGAGGTAGATAGTCACCCAAGAAGTTTTGGCCATTATAGGTGGAGGAAATTGGAGATCCCTATCTTCACGGGAGATGATGCTTACGGGTGGGTACAAAAGTTAGAGAGATATTTTTCTCTTCGTTCTATTTCTGTAGCAGAAAAGATGAGGGCTACGATGGTGGCCCTGGAAGGAAGGGCACTTAGTTGGTATTAGTGGTGGGAAGGGTGTAATCCTTACCCTACTTGGGAGAGTTTCAAATTGGCAGTGGTACGAAGATTCCAACCAGCCATGGCCCAAAATCCCTTCGAATTACTATTGTCTCTCAAGCAAGAAGGAGAAGTAGAAGCATATGTTGAAGAGTTTGAAAAGTTTGCAGGGCCTTGAGAGGAATAAATCAGGAGTTTGTTAGAGGAGTTTTTTTAAATGGGTTCAAGGAGGAATTAAGGGTAGAAGTGAGGTTGTATGAGTTGAAAACTCTTCCAGAATTAATCCAGAAGGCCATATTGATTGAACAGAGGAACAAGGTGGTGCACAGAAAGGCCCAAACAGGGTATCCAAGGTCTTTTGGGTCAACCAAAACAAATTCCTATAGCAAGGTGGTCACTCTAGAGTCCTCTGTTTCTAATAACTATAGGAAGGAGGGGTCTTCTATTGGGAGTGTGGCAACTCCCTCAAAGAATAGTTCAGATGGTGTTGTTTCTAAGTTGGGAGGTGACTATAGGAGGCTCACTAGTGCTGAGTTAAAAGAGAAGAGGGAGAATGGCCTTTGCTTTAGGTGTGATGGGCCATTTTCCAGAGACCATAGGTGCAAAAATAGGCAATTGCATATGCTACTTATGGCTGATAAGGAAGAAGATGAGGAGGAGGGAGAAGTAGAGCCTGAGGTGGAAGCCTTCAATTCCTTACAACTCTCTTTGTATTCTATGAAGGGTTTCACTTCAACAAAATCCTGGAAGATTGGAGGTATGTTGGGCAATCACTCTATGGTGATACTTATTGATTGTGGAGCATCCCACAATTTTATATCAAAGGACCTAGTGGAACAGTTGCACTTACCAGTGGAGGATACCAAAGCCTATGTGGTGGAGGTAGGGGATGAGCACCACATTAAGTGTAGAGGAAGGTGCTCACATCTCACTTTGAGGATGCAACAATTGAAGGTAACCCAAGATTTCTACTTGTTTGCTTTAAGAGGAGTAGACTTGGTTTTAGGGTTAGAGTGGTTGGCAAGCCTTGGGGAAGTTCAAGCTGATTTTGGGAGGATGACCTTGACTATGAGGAGAGGGGATGCAAGAATTACCATCCAGGGGGACCCTGCTCTGTCCAGAACAAAATTGGCCCTAGGAGCTTTCAAACAAGTGTTGCTGAGTGAAGGGGAAGGGTTGCTGCTCCAGTGTGAACCATCTGAGGTAGCAAGTCTAGAATTGGTGGTTTCTCCAAGGATAGAAGAGGTGTTACAACAGTACTAAGAAGTGTTCCAAGACATCAAGGGGTTACCTCCTACTAGAAGCCATGATCATGCCATACACTTAAAAGAGGGAGCTGAAATACCCAATCTGAGGCCCTATAGGTGCCCCTACTATCAGAAGTCTGAGATAGAAAGGTTAGTGACTGAAATACTAGAAGTATGGGTGATAAGGCCAAGTATAAGCCCCTACTCTAGTCCTATCATCTTGGTGAGGAAAAAAGATGGAGGGTGGAGGTTTTGTCTCAATGAGATTACTATTCCTAATAAGTTCCCTATACCCTTAATTGAAGAACTCTTGAATGAGATAGGTGGTGCCAGGGTATTTTCAAACAAATTCCTATAGCAAGGTGGTCACTCTAGAGTCCTCTGTTTCTAATAACTATAGGAAGGAGGGGTCTTCTATTGGGAGTGTGGCAACTCCCTCAAAGAATAGTTCAGATGGTGTTGTTTCTAAGTTGGGAGGTGACTATAGGAGGCTCACTAGTGCTGAGTTAAAAGAGAAGAGGGAGAATGGCCTTTGCTTTAGGTGTGATGGGCCATTTTCCAGAGACCATAGGTGCAAAAATAGGCAATTGCATATGCTACTTATGGCTGATAAGGAAGAAGATGAGGAGGAGGGAGAAGTAGAGCCTGAGGTGGAAGCCTTCAATTCCTTACAACTCTCTTTGTATTCTATGAAGGGTTTCACTTCAACAAAATCCTGGAAGATTGGAGGTATGTTGGGCAATCACTCTATGGTGATACTTATTGATTGTGGAGCATCCCACAATTTTATATCAAAGGACCTAGTGGAACAGTTGCACTTACCAGTGGAGGATACCAAAGCCTATGTGGTGGAGGTAGGGGATGAGCACCACATTAAGTGTAGAGGAAGGTGCTCACATCTCACTTTGAGGATGCAACAATTGAAGGTAACCCAAGATTTCTACTTGTTTGCTTTAAGAGGAGTAGACTTGGTTTTAGGGTTAGAGTGGTTGGCAAGCCTTGGGGAAGTTCAAGCTGATTTTGGGAGGATGACCTTGACTATGAGGAGAGGGGATGCAAGAATTACCATCCAGGGGGACCCTGCTCTGTCCAGAACAAAATTGGCCCTAGGAGCTTTCAAACAAGTGTTGCTGAGTGAAGGGGAAGGGTTGCTGCTCCAGTGTGAACCATCTGAGGTAGCAAGTCTAGAATTGGTGGTTTCTCCAAGGATAGAAGAGGTGTTACAACAGTACTAAGAAGTGTTCCAAGACATCAAGGGGTTACCTCCTACTAGAAGCCATGATCATGCCATACACTTAAAAGAGGGAGCTGAAATACCCAATCTGAGGCCCTATAGGTGCCCCTACTATCAGAAGTCTGAGATAGAAAGGTTAGTGACTGAAATACTAGAAGTATGGGTGATAAGGCCAAGTATAAGCCCCTACTCTAGTCCTATCATCTTGGTGAGGAAAAAAGATGGAGGGTGGAGGTTTTGTCTCAATGAGATTACTATTCCTAATAAGTTCCCTATACCCTTAATTGAAGAACTCTTGAATGAGATAGGTGGTGCCAGGGTATTTTCCAAGCTAGACTTAAAATCAGGGTACCACCAAATCAGAATGAGACCAAGGGATGTGGGGAAAACTGCCTTCAGGACTCATAAGGGCCATTATGAGTTTTTAGTCATGCCTTTTGGGCTGACTAATGCTCCTTCCACCTTCCAGTCCCTCATGAATGAGATTTTAAAGCCTTTTCTAAGGAAATTTACCTTGGTTTTCTTTATGACATCTTGGTGTATAACCCTGATTTTGATTCACACATCAAGCACCTCAAGGATGTGTTGGCCTTGTTGCAACAGAACCACCTCCAAGCTAATAAAAAGAAGTGTAGTTTTGACCAAGCTAATATTAAGTATCTAGGGCATGTTATCTCAGGGGTGGCTGCTGATCAGTCTAAGGTGGCTGCTATGAGGACTTGGCCTCAGCCCAACAACCTTAAAGGTTTGAGGGGATTGCTTGCGTTAACAAGGTATTATAGGAGGTTTGCGAAGAATTATGGAAGGTTGGCCAAACCTTTGACTAACCTCCTAAAAAAGGATTCATTCCTATGGACTCCAGAAGCCACTATGGCTTTTGAAGGGTTAAAAACTGCCATGATGGAGTTACCTATGTTGGCTGCCCCTGATTTCAACAAACAATTTGTGGTAGAAACTGATGCTTCTAGTTAAGGATTGGGTGCTGTCTTGATGCAGGAAGGAAGGCCCTTAGCCTTCTGGAGCAGGGGATTATCTGTGAAGGCTCAGCAAAAATCTGTTTATGAAAGGGAGTTAATGACCCTTGTCCAAGCTATACAGAAATAGAGACACTATCTTATGGGGAAGCATCTCATTATCAGGACAGATCAGAGGAGCCTAAAGTTTCTCACTGAGCAGAGGCTATTTTCAGATGAGCAGCTTAAGTGGGCAGTTAAGTTGGTGGGCTTGAATTTTAAAATCTAATATAAACCAAGCAAGGACAATTCTGCTGCAGATGCTCTTTCTAGGAGGTTGATGTACTCAGCTATTTCTGTATTGAACAATGAGGAGATGGAAGATTGGCTTCAGGAGTTGCATCTGGACCCTAAATGGAATCAAATGTTACAGAGTGCCATGAGACTCCCACTAGGGGGCATTCAGGATACTTTAGGACCTATAAGAGGATCTCTAGCTTCTTATTCTAGGAAGGAATGAAGGGTGACATCAAAGCTTTTGTGGAAGGGTGTGACATTTGCCAAAGAAGTAAGTACTCAACTTTATCCCCTGCAGGGCTACTCCAACCTCTGCCTATTCCTCAACAGGTTTGGATGGATATCTCTATGGATTTCATAGGGGGCTACCTAGGGTGAAGGGAATGGACACCATCTATGTTGTAGTGGATAGGGTGACCAAGTATGCTCATTTCTTTCCCTTAGGGTACCCTTTTTCTGCAAAGGATGTGGCTGCTGTATTCATAAAAGAGGTGGTTAAATTACATGGATTCCCTGCTACCATTGTATCAGATAGGGACCTTGTTTTTCTGAGCCAGTTTTGGAAGGAAATGTTTCAGATGGCAGGAACTCAACTGAAATTAAGTACCTCATACCATCCTCAAACAGATGGCCAAACTGAGGTAACTAATAGGTGTTTGAAGACTTAACCTAAGCAATGGTTGAGATGGTTGCATTGGACAGAGTTTTGGTTCAACTCCAATTACAATGGATCAACAGGTATGACACTCTTCAAGGCACTTTATGGCAGAGAGGCTCCTCTATTGGTCAAGGCTGGGACAATTCCTTCCAGGGTAGAAGAGGTCAACAGGTTATGCACTCAAAGGGATGGCATCTTAGACGAACTCAAGAGTAATCTGGTTAAGGCCCAAAATATGATGAAGCAATATGCTGACAAGCATAGGAGGCCCCTAGAGTTTGAAGTAGGAGATTAGGTTTATCTCAAACTACAGCCTTACAAGTTGAAATCCCTCATTTCTAGACCTTTTGCTGAACTAGCTCCCAAATATTATGGGCCTTATGAGGTGGTTAAGAGGGTTGGGTTGGTGGCTTATAACTTAGATCTGCCTGCACACTCTAGAATTCATCCAGTTTTCCATGTGTCTCTATTGAAGAAAGCTCTAAAGCCATATCAACTACCACAACCTCTCCCTCCTATGCTGAATGAGGAACTAGAGCTGGAAGTGCTCCCTGAAGCCATCCTTGAAAAGAGAGAAGACAATAAGGGTAACCTAGAAGTTCTGATGAAGTGGCAAGCATTACTAGAGCATGAAGCTACTTGGGAAGCAGCAACCACCATACAAGATAGGTTCCCCAACTTTCAACTTGAGGACAAGTTAAAACTGTTAGGGGGGTATTGATAAGGCTCATACCAGGCCAAGGGTCACTAATGTATACAAAAGAGGAAAAGGGAAAGTTTGGTTAGAATAACAAACTTTCCTTTTCCTACCAGCTGGGTAGTTAAGGGAGGGGGAGCAATCTATAAATAGAAGTTTGGTTAGAAGGGAAGTTAATTTTTGATTGTAACCAATTGATTGTGGAATCAGTGGAGTAGGGTCGAGGGATCCTTCCTAATCTTGTAATCTCTATCTCAATTTTTAATAAAAAGTTCTAGAACCCTAGCAGATCCAATTGGACTCTGTGTTAGGGGCAATTCTTCTTCTAAATTCTTCCCTTTTCTGTTGCTAAGGATACCAGTGTTTATCAAGTGCTCACCTTCAAGCTGTATAAGATGGAGATCACCAAGATGCAAGTCACCATGTTCAGAAGCCCGTTCATATGCATCACTAATGCTCGTAGAAAGTCTGGTCAGTGCATCAAACATTCCACCATGGCCCCAGTGTCCAGAGGTATCAACACAGCTGTAAAACCGGATGCTATATTCAGTGTTAATATAAAGTCAATGACTTTTACAGCATGGAGCAATTTCTGAAGCAGTCATGAAGTTAACTTGTCAACTAGTTAATTGGCATTAATAAGTGTCAAGTAGGTTTCTCAAGGTAAGAAGTTTGTTTATGGCACCATTGCTGTAGAATGGGATGACCAACAATTCAAATACAACACCAAATTTCTCAACAAGCATAAATTTTGGGTTCTTAATTTTGTATTACTTCTTTGATTAGGATTCAAGATGAGAAGGGATAACACCAAGCAAAGGTTAACATCAGATGTTTACTTTTATGCAACAGAAATGCGAACTAGTGCATCAAATAAAAGCTCCAACAGAAGATTAATTTCATTAACGTAGTAGTTAAAAGTGTAGGGCAGCTGATCAAAAGTTTCAGTGAGTGAAATAAAACAGTAGACCTGAATACTATAGCAGGTTCAGATGGACAAATGTTTGATGGCGTTGTACAATCTCCATAAACAGAATTAACAGACCCGGTAACTGATGTAATATCATCACCATCCAGTGGAATGACAGGGTCTTTCACGCTCAATGAATTGTATCCAAGAGCTTTCCACTTAGACAGCTTCTTTTCCTCTGCCTTCTTTTTTGCATACTCAAGTTGTACACTATTATCCTCATCTAAGTTCCTTCTGCTCCTCAACTCCTTGATCGGGTCAGAACTTGATTTAGACACTTCCTCAAATTTTTTAACCCAGGAGAGATATGAAGCCTCGTCTAGATCAAGATCACGAGAGAAAGAAGCAGATCCTCCTTCCTTAACATCATATTCCTTTAAAAGATTTCTTGGATTGACTTCAAATTTCCTATCATCCCTGTCAAATGTCTGTTCATTACGCAAAGCAATTACCTTGTCAGCAATAGCATTAATTTCTGGTAAGTCCATGTCCTTGTTCTTTCCGTTGTTTATGTCAGTGGGGTCAAACATATGTAACCCAAATATGATGGATTTCAAATCACCAGTTCCAACTCCAGATGTTTCTTTATCTTCATCTTCCAGAATGTTATCACCCATAACATTGAGGCTCAGCCGCAATTTTCTTTCTGCCCTCCGCATAATTACCTACAATGTAAAATGATTCCTACAGAATATGAAGACACAGCCTCCACTCTAAATCTCTATCTCTATCTCTCTCGCTCTATATATATATATATAATATAGACAGACTCTTGCTATATATATAAGAATCATACCTCCTCCACTGTATGTTCAGTAACAAGGTTTATACACAAAACATGGTTCATCTGGCCGATTCTATGAGCTCGCTGCAGAGCTTGCTTGTCAACCTGAGGGTTCCAGTCTTGTTCATAGAATATAACCTAGACAATGCCATAGAACATAAAACTCCAAAAAAATAAGTTCTAAATTTAAAATGTTTGAATCAGCATATTAAAAAACATAAACCCCATATGAACAAGTAGTTTGTCCTAGAGTCCTATCACATTGTCAAAATTTTCCCCCCCCCCCCTCCCCCCTCTCAGACACTCTTCCAAAACATTATTCTATTTCTAATTTTAACATGGCATATGATCATAACATGGAGGGGTTTCATAGCAGTTGGCGATTTGAAGTCTGATCATAAGCCATGAATGCAACTCACTCTTCTATAGGAATTTCTATGATAACTTGATGGGTATGGTACCAAGAATGAGTTATCAAACATTCATTGAATGCTGATTTTTTAATAAATGTATCAAATTCTATTAAAATTAGCCAACAGCCAATGACATGCTGGACAGGTACCATAGCCAGGAAAAAAATAGGTACTGTTACTGTAGATTTGCTGCCCTACTACAGATGTTTGGGATCTCTGGGTCGACTAACAGCTGGGTTCCCAATATATGGAGATGTCACAAATGAACACATCATTGTCTGAATCCTTTTCCAAATTAGACGATAATGAGATACCGGCACATCGGGACAAGTCACAGGTCTTAGATCTGGACACACCAGTCAAGAGACTTGTTATGTCCTCTTTGGGGTTATTTTGGTGTTTCCATTCTGCCTTTGGTAACGAAGTAAGTTTTCATTATTGTGTTTCTAAGTCTTTTATTGTCAACTTTTCAGTCGCTTGTGTTGCACTGGATTTTGGGTTGTGTAAGTTGTTAGCTTTGACCCAAATGAAAAATGTAATGAATTGTATTTCCTAGAGTCTCATACTCTCATTATCTCATATTGGTTTGAGTGTCGCATTTTAGAGACTTGATTGGGTGGTCTCTTTTCATCGGCGGCTAATCCTTGCTGTTTCTAATAAGGGAGCTGTCATACTTTGTTGGGTGATGTACGACTGACGTTTGTATAGAACAACAAGAAGGTGATGTGGCCACTGATGAGAAAGGTCGAAGATCTCTACGAGCTGTATCATATTTACAGAAACAGGGCAATGGACGCAAAAGCTCAAAGACTAAGTCTGTCAAGGACAATGCCAGTGATTTCATAACTTAAGGGGAGTGCTACACTGTAGTTAACTTCTTTGAGTGATGGATTGGGATGTGTAGCATGTTCTTTTTTTATATTTTATTTTGTGTTTTAGGTTTCCAATTGTAACAAGCTGAAGCTTTTGTTAGCTTCAAACAGAGGGACATTATTAGAAGTATATAACATATAATGGATGAATGGGAACTCTTTTCAGTCTTTTGCATTAAGTGCTGACATAAATAGACAGTGACTAACTGGTTTAGGTGATAGAGGGGAGATTATTTTGACACTACCCAATGACATATTCTTCCCCTAGTATAAATATCAGGGTGGGATAGCATAAATGCATACTTCAACCTACAAGTTACAACCTTTCTATATTAACTCCATCTCTCTCTATAGTACTCTTCAACACCATTATTTTCTGTCAGTTTTTTCAACATAAAGTATAATGCTGGTTATACTCCATATGAATCATGAATATGTGCAATCAAGAAGTATCCAGAATTAACATCACTGGACCCCACACATTGCCACATTTAAAGGCAAAAAAAAAATGTAACCAGTAAAGATGCCAAATGAACAGATGTAAACCTTATCATCAATGATTCTTATTAGATGAAAACATTATTATCAATGTCTCATATCTATCAATAAAAGGAAATAGATAATGAAATGCACCAGGATTTAGGTTCCAGTTTGAAAAAGGTTGAAAGCTTGACAAAACTCACAGTATCAGCAGCCACAAGGTTCAAGCCAACTCCTCCAGCTCTTGTTGAGATCATGAAAACAAAAGCTTCATTGTGATCAACTTCAGAGTTCAAGCCCGTATTAGATGATGAGCTACTGAAACTTCTTATTGCAGCAAAGCGCTCCTCAGCCCTAATCGATCCATCAAGACGTTCATATGAGTAGTTTCGTAACTCCAGAAAATCCTATATCAGGATAAAAAAGTTTATCATCAATACATTCACTTAACTAAAAAAAGACACACTTGTACAGAAAACCTAACCTGCAAAATGTCAAGTGTGTGGGTCATCTGAGCAAAAAGAAGAACACGGTGTCCAGAAGAATGTAGCTTCTGAAGAAGTTGGTCCAGAATCAGCAGTTTGCCACTGGCCTGATAGAGCAAAAGGGGTTACATTGCAGTAAGCAGCAACTACGGTGCAAGAGCCAATTGCATATGTACATAAACATAACCCAATGAGAAGAGATGTATGTTGGAACAAGTGAAATGTACACTCAAAGTATAACAGCAAATAGGAGTAAAAGACACAGAGGAAGTAGATAGGAAATATGTATTAGATATAGCTCTTGAATAGTGGAAATTCATGGCTGAATTCAGAATTACAATATTGCAGAATTGAGTAGAAGAAGAAAAATGAGTGAAAATGCAGGTTGATTCCCTGATTCCTAGACAGAGGTGATCACACTTTTTTCCATGCCATTCATAACGTAATCATTCCACTTTATATTCCCCTTTTTGTCCTTTTGCTCCTTCTCAGCTTTTCAGCATCATTAGAATCTGCCATGTGTCCATTTGGTGTAACTGTTTCTCTTTCTTTTTTTCTGCTCCAAACAATTTCTTCCACAGCCTTATTTCCATGTGTTATAATTCTCCCTTCATCGAAAGCAACCTTGTCCTCAAGGTTGAAGTGAGAGTAGGACTGTTGAAAGTCATCCAAGTCTTCCCAAGTAGCTTCCTTATCTGTTGTTGTGTCCCATTGTACCAGAATTTGAGGAACTTCTTTGGAGTTTTGCACCACAACTCGAGCTTTGATGACTTTAGTGGGTTGTAAAAGAGGGCCTTCCTCAACATTTGTCAAAGGAAGGGGAAAGTATTGTTGAGATGGACTGCCCTCGAATTTCTTTAAGATGGAAATGTGAAACACCGGATGAATTTTTGCAGATTCTGGCAGTTGTAATTGATAAGCAACTTCACCAATTCTTTTGAGCACTTTAAAAGGGCCAAAGTACCTTAAACTGCCAATGAGTGTTGTCTATATGGCTACAGTTTCACTAAAGCCAAATCACCCACTTCCAAGCTGTAATCTCTTCTCTTTCTGTCAGCTTGGGATTTCATGTAGTTTTGAGACTTTAGCAAATTGGCTTTCAGCTGTCTCAGAAGCTGATCCCTTTCTTGTAAGGCAGCTTGAACTGTTGGTGGATCCTTCACATGACATTCATACTTCACTATTGTTGGTGGTGGTCTACCAAATACAGCTTGAAAAGGGGACATCTTGAGACTGTGATGATAAGAATTGTTGTACCAGTATTGAGCCCATGGTAACATTTTAACCCAAGCCTTGGGGTTGTCAAACACAAAGCATCGTAAATACATCTCCAATGTTTTGTTCAAATTTTCAGTTTGTCCATCTGACTGAGGGTGGTATGCAGAACTCATAGCCAACTTGGTACCTTGAGCTTTAAAGAGGTGTTGCCAAAAAGAGCTCACAAACACCCTGTCTCGATCAGAAACGATTGATTTAGGAATGCTATACAATTTCATAATGTTAGTGATGAAAGCTTCTGCCACACTTCTACTATTAAAATCAGCTTTTAAAGGAATAAAGTGTCCAAACTTAGAAAGTCTGTCAACAACAACCAGTATAGTTGTTAATCCATTAAAACTGGGCAATTTTGTAATGAAATCCATAGCAAGATCCTCCCAAATTTGTTGTGGAATTGGCAAAGGTTGAAGAAGACCAGCATGCATCACATTTGCTATCTTAGCTTGTTGACAAATTGAGCATTCTCTAACAAAGGATCTAATTTCTTGTTGCATTCTTGGCCAAACAAATTGTGAAGTTATTGTAGCCAAAGTCTTGGTCATACTAGCATGTCCCCCTGTTTTTGAGCAGTGGCGTTCTTGCAATAGTTTGAGTTTGAAGTCTTTATTAGGGGGAATCATGATTTTCTCTTCGCAAAGTAGAATACCCTTCCACATTGTATACGCAAAAGCACACTTGGCCTCAGTTAATAGTGAATGAGACAATGTTTTTATGGCCTCATCTTTAGCCTGTAATTCAATCAATTCTTCCAACCAATTATTTATAGGCTGGGACCAAGCTAACAATAGACTTCTAGATAAGGCATCAGCTGCAATGTTACCCTTTCCAGGTTTATATTGAATGCTAAAATCATAGCCTAGAAACTTAGGCAACCACTGTTGTTGCTCAGGGGTTTGAAGGGACTGTTCTAATAATTCTTTTAAACTTTTCTGGTCTGTTTTGATCACAAATTTGTGCACCAACAAATAATGCCTGAATTTAGCTAAAGAATCAGTAATGGCATAAAATTCCCTTGCATAAGCAGATTGCTTTTGCATTCTTGGAGACAACTTTTTGGAGAAGAAGGCAATGAGATGTTTGTCTTGACTGAGAACTGCACCAATTCCAGTCCCAGAAGCATCGGTTTCAAGAATGAAGGAAGCCTTAAAATTGGGGGCGGCTAGGACAGGAGTTGTAGTCATGGCTTGTTTCAGTTGCACAAATGCATCAGAAGCCAATTGAGTCCATTTGAAAGAGTCTTTTTTGAGTAAGCCAGATAGAGGAGCAGCAATTGAGGCATAATTTTTGACAAAGCGTCTATAATAGTTAGTAAGGCCTAAAAAACCTCTAAGTTGCTTCAAGGTCTTAGGTTGTGGCCATTGTTGGATGGCTTCCAATTTCACAGTATCCATAGCAACCCCTGCACCTGAAATGGTGTGGCCCAAATATTCTATTTGCTGTACTCCAAAAGAACACTTTGAAAGTTTAGCAAAAAGCTTATGATTTTGCAGTATGTTCAAAACCAGTTCTAGCTGAAATAAGTGATCCTTCCAAGAGGAGCTATAGACTAGAATGTCATCAAAGAATACAAGTACAAATTTCCGTAGCAAACCTTGGAAGATGTCATTCATAAGGCTTTGAAATGTGGCTGGAGCATTTGTCAATACAAATGGCATAACCAACCATTCATAGTGCCCTTGGTGAGTTCTAAAAGCAATTTTGCATCTATCATCAGGGTTCAACAGGATTTGGTGATAACTAGATCTTAAATCCAGTTTAGAGAAAAAGGATGCACCAAATAATTCATCAATCAATTCATCAACAGTGGGGATTGGAAAAGAATCCTTGATGGTAATTGCATTGAGAGCTCTATAACCTGTGCATAACCTCCACGATCCATCTTTCTTTTTAACCAAAATGATAGGGGAAGAGAAAGAACTCTTGCTAGGCGGTATGATAGCTTGTTTCAACATGTCATGTACCAACTTTTCAATTTCTTCCTTCTGACTATGAGGGTACCTATAAGGTTTAACCTTAACAGGATTAGATCCCTGCATCAATGGGATGGAATGGTCATGAGACCTTGATGGTGGAAGGGAATGTGGTTTAGAAAACACCTTTGTAATTATGCAATAATAAGGCCAATTCTGGTGCCATGTCCTCTTGCAGTTCAGCTAATGATAGAGAAGTAGATTCATTGCCATTAGTTGCATACTATAAATTTCAGCAAAAGAATCTGTGTGCACCATTTTTCTTATGTGATGAAATTCTGCTTGGGTAAGGGCTAGATTTTGCTCTCCCTTGAGAGAAGTAAATTTGCCTTGCCACATAAACTTCAGTTGTAATGTATCATAATGAGCAATATGAGGACCAATGGTTTTCAACCAGCTAGCTCCCAGGATGAGATCTGCTCCAGAAATAGGCAGCAAAAATACAGGTAATTGGAATGAATTCCCTTGAGCTTGAACATTGATTTGTTGTATCAATCCTTCTGCAATCATATAATTACCATTCCCCACCATAACTTTAAACATTGGAGCTGGTTCAATAGCTAACTTGAGAAACTTTGCTACTCTTGGTTGAAGGAAATTATCTGAACTCCCACCATCAATCAACACAGTAATAGGGAGTTTATCAATATGAGCCAAAAATCTAATAGTGCCAACACCAACACCACCCTTTAATGCATTCAAAGACAAATGATGATCAATAACATGATCTTCTAATTCAGCTTCTGATTGTGCCTCAACTTCCTCAATATCATCAAGTTGTAAGAATAACATTTGTCTATTAAGGCATTTATGGTTAAGAGTGAATTTCTCATCACAAAAATAACATAAGCCTTTCTCACGTTTGAGTTGCATTTCTGCAGGGCTAATTTTTTTCACATTAGAATTTCGTAAGGGAGGTCCTACTGGAGTAGGTAATAACCACGAAAAATTATGTCTAGCAGCAGGTTTGGTTCCTCCAACAGGAGTTGGAAAAGTATGAGAGGTATGAGTTGTGATAGGAGAATATATATGGGTATAATTTGAATTAATGGCTTTAGTGGCAGGTGCATATCTTTCTTCATAAAGCCTTGCTAAAGCCATTGCACGCAACAAGGTGGGGGGAGCCATAGCTACCACATCACGCCTTATCTCCTTTTGTAAGCCTCCCACAAAACAATTCAACAATGCTTCATCATTCAAGCCTATAGATCTATTAGCCAAAGCCATAAACCTAAGGTAATATTTAGAAATAGAACCTGTTTGAGTCAATTTGAATAATTCTGCCATTGGACAATCATAAGGTGAGGGTCCAAATTGAGATTCCATTACCTTTGTAAGATCCAGCCAAGTGGTAATTGCAGCAATTTTGTGCAACATTTGAAACCATGGCACCACGTCCTTATCAAAATGCATAGCAACAATGTCAACTCTAGATACATCAGGAGTGTTGTGATAAGTAAAAAAATTCTCTGCCTTAAAAATCCACTCCAATACTGGAGTTGTACCATCAAAATGAGGGAAGCCAAGGGAAATTTCCTTAACCGGTAGAACCACTGTCTCTTGTGTATTCATTAACGTGCCTGAGTTCGATGGACTTCCATTGTGAGAAGTGTTGAGTAAAATTTGTTGCAGTGCCCTTTGGATTTGATCCATACGATCATTATGCTCATGAAATCTACTCTCCATGGTTAACGTCAATCGATGAATTTCTTCTGCGTGATTCCTCACAGTAGCTTGTAAATCCTTCGGTCTTGTATTCTCAGCCATGGAAGCTCAATGAAAGCACCAAATGGAACAAGTGAAATGTACACTCAAAGTATAACAACAAAGAGGAGTGAAAGACACAGAGGAAGTAGATAGGAAATATGTATTAGATATAGCTCATGAATAGTGGAAATTCATGGCTGAATTCAGAATTACAATATTGCAGAATTGAGTAAGAAATAGAAGAAAAATGAGTGAAAATGCAGGTTGGTTCCCTGATTCCTAGACAGAGGTGATCACACTTTTTTCCATGCCATTCATAACGTAATCATTCCACTTTGTATTCCTTATTTTTGTCCTTTTGCTCCTTCTCAGCTTTTCAGCATCATTAGAATCTGCCATGTGTCCATTTGGTGTAACTGCTTCTCTTTCTTTTTTTATGCTCCAAACAATTTCTTCCACAACCTTATTTCCATGTGTTATATATGTTTCTTTCAAAAGTGAGAAATAAGAAAAAATATAAATAATTAAGTTTCTGCCCTTTGATGTATCATAGACACAGAATAGTAGAGTTTGACAGGTTATATTCTGTTGAATAATAAGAGTTTTACAGAGAGCATTATTGTGAACCATCTCTCCCAAAAGCTTAAGTGGTTAGGTGAAGGCATATGAATGGTTTTTTATCTCTAACATGCCCCCTCAAGCGAGAGCCCTTTGGGGCTTAGAGCATGAATAACACACAAGTACACCAACCTCGTGCTTAAATCAAAATTATATAAGAAGAATGGAACCATAAAAGATTGAACAACTTGGTCATATAGGCTTTGGTATCATGTCATGAACCATCTCTCCAAAAGCTTAAGCTGTTATGTGAAGCACATGAGTAGTTGATAACACTGGTATCAATCAGAGAAAGAATTTGAACAATAAGAATGGAAAAGAATTGCCCCTAACCCAAAATCAATGTGATTCTGTTAGGGTTCTAGGTAAATTTTATTGAAGAAGAGTGTGTTACAAGAAGAATAGAGAATAGAGGAAGAACTTGGATCCCACGAACCAATCCCAGCTTTTGATTCCAAATCAGTTGCTTACTCCTAACTAACTCCTTCCAAACTAACCACTTTCTATTTATAGACTCTCCTCCCACTAACTAACTGTCTAAGGGCAAAGAGGGAAGTTTGTTATTATTAAACCAAACTTTCCTCTTCCCTCTAGTATATACATTTTTGATAACTGGTTTAGTCTTATCACTAAGGAAATGTGAAACACAAGATGGATTTGTGAGTTTTCTGGTAAAGCTAGTTGATAGGCCACAAAACTCAGCTTCTTAACTATCTTGAAGAGACCATAGTATCTAGGGGCCAATTTGGCATAGGGCCTAGCTGCTATGCACTTCAATTTGTAGGGCTGCAATTTTAAGTACACCTAGTCTTCCTCTTCAAACTCAACTTCTCTTCTATGTTTGTTGGTTGCCTGCTTCATCAAGTTCTAGGCCTTAGCTAAGTTAGCTTTTAATTCTTCTAGAATCCCATCTCTGTTAGTCATGAGCTGGTTCACTTCTTCCACCCTAGAAGGAACAGTTCCTGCTTTAAGCAACACAGGGGGTCCCTACCATATAAAGCTCTAAAAGGTGACATCCCAGAAGATCCATTGTAGTTGGTATTGAACCAAAACTCTGACCAATGCAACCATTTAATCCATTGTTTAGACTTAGGTCCTACTAAACACCTCAAATAGGTTTCCAAGCACCTATTAGTTACCTTTGTTTGACCATTTGTTTGTGGATGGTATGAGGTGCTGTGTTAAAGCTGAGTGCCTGCCATTTTGAAGAGCTCCTTCCAAAATTTACTAAGGAACAAGGTGTCTTTGTCAGAAACTATGGTAGTAGGGAAACCATGTAGCATAACTACCTCTTTGAGGAATAAGGTAGCCACATCCTTAGCAGAATAAGGGTGCCCTAGAGCAAAGAAGTGGGCATACTTGATTAACCTATCCACCACCACATAAATGGTATCCTTCCCCTTAATTCTTGGTAAGACTCCTATGAAGTACATGGAGATATCCATCCATACCTGTTGGGGAATAGGTAAGGGTTGTAGTAACCCAGTAGGGGACAAAGTGGAGTACTTGTTTCTTTGACAAGCTTCCACAAAGGCCTTGATATCTTTCTTCATCCCCACCCAAAACAGAAAATTTGCAATCCTCTTATAAGTTCTAAAGTGACTAGAATGGGCACCCATAGGAGTCTCATGGCATTCTGCTAAGATAAGGGGAATTCTATGAGAATTTCTTGACAATACCAACATTCCCTTGTAGTATAAGATTCTTTTCCTCAGTTCAAAACATGGATGAGAAGTAGGGTTAGCTAACAATTCCTGTATCACCCTATTCCACTTGGGATCTTGCTGTAATTCCTCCACCCAAGAACCCACATCTTCATTGGAAATCATTGAAAGGGCATAAAACAAGACCTTTCTAGAAAAAGCATCTACTGCAGAGTTCTCCTTGCCTGGCTTGTGTTGAATCTTAAAGTATAAACCAATCAATTTAACAGCCCACTTGAACTGTTCTTCAGAGAACAACCTTTGCTCAGTAAGAAACCTTAAACTCCTATGGTCTGTCCTTATCACAAAGTGCCTTCCTAGCAGATAATGCTTCCACTTCTGGATAGCTTGGACCAAGGCCATTAATTCCCTCTCATAAACTGACTTTTGCTGAGCCTTGATAGATAAACCTTGACTCCAGAAGGTTAGGGGCTTCCCCTCTTGCATTAGAACAGCCCCCAAACCCTTGCTAAAAGCATTTGTTTCTACCACAAATTCCTTAGAAAAATCAAGAATTGCTAGCAGGGATAATTGCATCATAGCCTTCTTAAGCTCTTCAAAAGCAATTGTAGCCTCTTCACTCCATTTAAAAGCATCCTTTCTTAGAAGGTCAGTCAAGGGTTTTGTAATCTTGCCATAATTCTTAACAATCCTTCTATAATACCCTGTCAAACCTAAAAAAACCTCAAACTCTTGACAGTAGTAGGTTTTGGCCAAGAGCTAACTACTTCAACCTTTGATTCATCAGCAGCTACCCTTCCTTCAGAGATAATATGCCCCAAGTATTTTATATTGGATTGCCCAAAACTGCACTTCTTTAAGTTTGCCCTTAGTGAATGCTTAATCAAAACTTCTAACACCAATTGAAGATGCTTGTTATGAATAGCTATATCTGAACTATATACAAGAATGTCATCAAAGAACCAAAGTAAATTGTCTTAAGTAGGGCTTGAGTACCTCATTCATCAATACTTGGAAGGTAGAGGGAGCATTGGTTAAGCCAAATGGCATAACCAGGACCTCATAGTGGCCTTCATGAGTTCTGAAAGTTGTCTTGCCTATATCTTCATCCCTCATTCGAATTTGATGGTAACCTAACTTCAAGTCAAGCTTAGAAAAAACCCTGGCATTTCCCAACTCATCCAACAACTCTTCAATCAATGGAATAGGAAATTTGTTGGGCATAATGATCCTATTAAGGACCCTATAATCCATACAAAACATCCATCCCCCATCTTTTTTCTTCACTAATATGATTGGGCTTGAATAGGGACTTATGCTGGATCTGATGACCCCTACCTCAAGCATCTCAGCCACCAATCTTTCAATCTCTGCCTTCTGGTAGTAGGGGCATCTATAAGGTCTGATGTTAGAGATATTAGCCCCCTCCTTCAAGTGAATGGCATGATCATGTTGTCTTGAAGGGGGTAGCCCTACTGGATCCTGAAACACCTCTTGGAATTGTTGCACCACATTACGGATTTCAAGGTGCACCCTCTGAGTTCTTCTGGACGGATCTGCCCCACACTAAACCAACAATCCTTCACCCTCTTCCAATAGGACTTGCATAAAAGCACCTAGTGACAATTATGCCTTAGACAGTGCAGGGTCCCCTACCAAGGTGACTACGGAGTCCCCTGTTGACACTGATAACCTCATCTTCCCAAAATCAGTTTTCACCTCTCCCAAGCTGGCCAACCATTCTAGCACCAACACCAGGTCAACCCCTTTTAAACCAAACAAATAGAAATCTTGTTGTACTTCTAACTGTTGGATACAAAGCTTAAGCTGTGAACACTTACCCTAGTACTTGATGTGGTGACCATCCCCCACCTCCACTACATAAGATTTTGTCCTATCAACTTCCAATTTCACCCTCTGCACCAACTCTTGAGATATGAAATTGTGTGAGGCCCCACGATCAATCAAGATCACTATTGGACCCCTTCATTGAGTACAATGATAGTTGTAAGAAATTGAAGGAATCAACCCCCTCTCCCAAGCATTCTTCCCCTTTCCCTCTTGTCCTTCATCTCTACAGCTGACAATCTCTTGAATTCACCCGTTTCTAGAACTATCACCTTCTTGTAGGGTTCTACATAGGCTTCAACCCCTCCTTCTTGCTTTAAGGACAGAAGCAGTTCAAAAGGGTTCTGTACCATAGAAGGTTGGAACCTCCTGATCACAGCTAGCTTGAAACCTTCCCAAGTGGGTTTAGGGTTACATCTCTCCCACCATTAGAACCAACTTAAGGCTTTTCCTTCTAATGCCACCATTGTAGCTTGCATTTTTTCCTCTACAGTAATGCCTCTCATTGTGAAGTATCGTTCCAATCGTTGTACCCATCCATGAGCATCCTCTCCCACAAATATAGGTATCTCCAACCTCCTCCACTTATAACGTTGGTGATGACGAATCCTAGGGCTCTCGCTTTCGTCTTCGTGATCACTGCCTCCGTTGAGAGAATTGGTTCCTTTTCCAATCCCTAATTTGTCGGCAATGACAGCTACTAATTCCTCAGTTCTCTTCATACGTGCCTCATTCAATTCCAACCATGTACGAACCTCCTCTCTTTCTTGGCCCCAACTATCGCCATACTTCTCATGGATACCATACGCAAGAACAGCAGCAGAAATCGTGGTTTTCCAACCCTCAGGCACCAAGAATGGTGCTCTGATACCAGTGTTCCAGTGATAACACTGGTATCAATTAGAGAAAGAATTAGAACAATAAGAATGGAAAAGAATCACCCCTAACCCAAAATCAATGTGATTCTGTTAGGGTTCTAGGTAAATTTTATTGAAGAAGAGTGTGTTACAAGAAGAATAGAGAATAGAGGAAGAACTTGGATCCCATGATCCAATCCCAACTTCTAATTCCAAATCAGTTGCTTACTCCTAACTAACCCCTTCCAAACTAACCACTTTCTATTTATAGACTCTCGCCCCACTAACTAACTAACTAACTGTCTAAGAGCAAAGAGGGAAGTTTGTTATTATTAAACCAAACTTTCCTCTTCCCTCTAATATATACATTTTTGATAACTGATTTAGAAGAATGGAACCAGAAAAGATTGAACAACTTGGTCATATAGGCTTTGGTATCATGTCATGAACCATCTCTCCAAAAGCTTAAGCTGTTATGTGAAGCACATGAGTAGTTTTATTACATCTCTTAAAAGAGTGAAAGAGAAAACAAAGGAGATCTAAAACAAATAGACAACACAACATTTCAGTAGTTACTCTGAATGATTGGAATACATAAGCTGACCCTACACCTCCACCTCCACCCTCTAATGAGAAACTTTTCCAAAAACTAACATAACAGGAATGAGACCTGTGCTGTTTGTCTCCTTGCTGACTTTCTATTTTAGAAGAACCCAAATAAACATGTTTCAAGCCAAGGAAAACACTTTCAATGTGCGAGCTTCCATGACAAGACAACAACAACCCCAAAAGTAATTGTGCCCATTAACAAATCACACAAGATGGAATCAACCAGATTTTAGTCACTGTATTATTCTTGCTCTAAGACACCATGTCTTAAAAAGGCCTGGGGCAGGATATGCCCCAAATTTCAGAAGTAAACTTAATAGTGGTAATTACCTGAACCAGATGTTCACCTTCTTCATACGGTTCGGGCTCAATACCTGGAAATAGGTAAGGATGGCTGCATGCTTTTCTTAGCTGTATCACCTAAAAAATGAATCATATTTGCCATTAACTTACAGGTGAAAGAAACAAATGTAAACGGACACTATGGAGTTGATATAGAACAGAATAAATCTAATATGAGTAGATTTAAATCCAAATTGAAGCAATGAATTCACTGGAACCACTTCAAAAAATTCACAGATTACAAAATATTGCTCCAGTAAAATTCAACAGAATACAACTTGCAGAACATTAAGAACTGAGTTACTCTCTCAATGAAGAATACTATAATAGTAATTAAACAACAATCAGTTGTTGCTTTTATCACTGACCTTTTATACTTTTAAAAGTATTTTCCCCGAGAGAAGAAATTTACAAGAAAGGAGGAAAGAGAATCCTCCAAGAAACAAAGAAACAAAGAAACAATTAAAAAAATGGGAACAAAAAAAAAGACATTAGTTCAAGAAGCTCTCCATCATTTCAGAAGTTTCACCGGAGCACTCAAGGGGACATTTCTCAATTAGGCCCATATTTTAAAAAGGTTGCAAAGAACCAACCTAGGCATGTGATTTGATTATAATATCTTGCTTGTCAGACCCTAGCCAACCAAATTATGACAAGCTCCATATAATGTGTGAATATAATGAGAAGCCACAACTAAAAAACATGTGTGTGAAAAACAACAATCAAGCCTTAGTCCCACAAGGTGGGTTAAAAAAATATGTGTAAACTACGAAATAATGATAAGCCAAAACAGTTAACCAAAAATGAAAAGCCAAAACTAAAAAACATGTACCAGAGGACAAAAGGATAGTTCAATCAGATTAATATTATATACACATGCACAAGTCCTAAAGACAGTGCAAAACAAAAAGCATCTGTTACTAAACTAGAGACATTAAGTAAAGTAAGGATAATCTCCAACACAGGCAGGAACAGAAGGCTTTTACATCTCGACTGATTATAAAACTGTTTGCCTAAAACATTCCAAATATGGAATCAATCTAGCTTCTGCCTCTAGGAATGATGGAGCTAGAGAATTATCTGTATGGATATAAAGTTATAAACAAAGAAAACATGAGCTGAACTAACAATATTCTGTAGTGAGGGATGATTTGAAGCTCCAGAAGATAGTGCAAGTAGCTTCGGAAGCTCCTTTCTCAATATTGACATGTAGACCTTTTTTTGCAGGATGGCAAGGGGTACTAATCTGCCATGTCATCAAATTTCCATATTCAATACAACTTTACATCTTTAATAAATCGGTCAAAATTGATAAGTAGTATTCAAGTAGAACAAGATATAACATACACAGTTGTCTCGGTGAGAGGTGGCAGCACTAGATTTCCACGCTCAATTAGCTCTGATTTGGTTCGTCGTAGCATAAAGGCTCCCAGTACACTTCTCAGAATTTTAAGTCGCCCCTTTACCTTTGGTGCAGCATGAACTGTTTAGAAACAATTACTGCAACAATTAGAAAAGATTAAAAGCAATAATTTAATCCCATTCCCTATTAATAAATCAATTTTTGCATCATTTAAAGGGAACTTAATTGTATGACAAACCTTCCAACTTATGCCCAGGTTCTTCTAATATTTTTCCAGAAAAAAGTGCAAGAACCAAACAAGGAAATGTTGTAATTTTGTAAAGCCTTTAAACCATTCATATTATTATACAACAACAGATGGATCAAGATCAACAACAAAGCATTCAGATTCTTAACCAAAACTCTTAAATCCAGTGATGCTAAGTTACAAAACCAAAATCATAATAATAACCTGATGTAAGATCACTGATGTCCTTGAATGTAGAAAGGAACTGATCGAGTGTACCAAATGCAGAAGGCATGCAGAAATACATCAATGCCCAGAGTTCAGAAAGGTTGTTTTGAATAGGTGTGCCAGTCATCAACAACCGTCTTGGCATGATATAGCGATCTTTGAGAACATTAAACAAAACCTGTCAAAGTTTCAGTGTTTTAACAACCAAAACCAACACTCTGAGAAGGTGTATGCCTAAACTAACTCAATCCTATCAAACTGTTTACAAATCATGGTTTGCAATACATAACTATTAAAGCAAAACAGGCAATCACATGAAATATCCTATATAGATGATGTCTACATAAACACTGATCACTAAACAACAAAGATTGCTCTTGCAGATTTTGCTTCAACTTTGTCACATTTTCCATTTATTTACAACTTTATCATGTAAAAAATCCCAAAAGTGAACTGCCTATCATATAGGCAAAGCCTGCCTAGTCTTAACTAGTAAGCTTTTCACCAAAGACACATTGATATAATTACATAATAGCTACTGCTTCATAGAATTGCATATAATGATTAGACAAGTTTAACTACAGTCATACAAAAGCATAATCCAATTCTGCACAGGCATTTAATAGTGTCTTCAACATACACTTTTAGAGTTTTTTAGTCTTTGAGCTTCATCAATAATAGCATATTGCCATGGTATTTGAGAAAGAAAATCCTGATCCATCAGTACAATGTCATATGTTGTTAACAGCACATCAAAAGGTAATAGGACCTGCCACAGAAACATTGCACTTCAAAAAACAAGAAAAGACATCCAGATACTTGATTCAATAAGCCCATGAAAGTATAGTGCACTGACATTAAGCATTATTGACTGCCCTTTTACATGATCATGTATTTTCTTGCGTAGACTGCGCCTGTATTCTTTATCTCCGACATATTTGAAGACTTCTAGTTTAGGGGCAAATTTAACTATCTCTGATACCCAACCATCTGTCACACTTAAAGGACATATAACCACTGCAACAAGTAGAATAAAAGCATGAAAAGAAATAAGTATTTATCTGAATATATATTGCAGGAAAAGGTTAAATTTATCAAAGGTTTCCTTCACTCACAAAATGGCCCATGTGACAACTGGCACACTTTTAAGTAGCATAAAAAGGAGATAGCTTGCAAAGTCTTGCCCAGTCCCATCTGTCCATGATTCATATACAAACACAGCAAAATAAACAAATCTTAAATATAGCATTATTCTACATCTTAATGTCAAGATTGTTAACCTCATTTCCAGTTCTGCTTCTGCTGAATTAGAGAAGGTAAAGAGTCAAGGAATATTTAAAAACAAGCACACTACTTATCCGTTAACCATTTTAAGATAATGCAGTTCTTCGTATAAGAACCAATGTGAGGCTAACTACACAGCTCAAAAACAACAAAAAGAAAATAACAGAAAACTGTAAATGCCTTGACCAAATTCATCCTCACTTAATTCCTAAAATATTGTGAAACTGGATTTATGCCTGTAAACAGCAAAATCTGGTAAGATACATATCTAAGAAGCATGGAATAACCCCTCGGATGGGTATCAAATGGTTTAACATAACGGATAATAATACAGAATAAATAGCCAGATAACCATTTAAAGGGTGTATTTCAAATGACTGCAATACCAATTAGATATCAAAATTTACTCTTTCAGATTACAAATGCTTTGATAGAGAATTGAAGAGTATATACCTCATCTCCTGAAAATAATGAAAACATTCTGGTCACTATCATAATTAAATTTTGTTACTTCATAAGTTTATATCAAACTACTCAACTAAATTATAGTCTAAAATTGTCAAAACAGAAAGAAGAAAAACACAACTTCTGTCAAGACCAATATTCTATCTTCCTTCCTTGATACCAAGAAATATGCATTGTTATATCCAAACAAGTGTTTTAATTGGCACTCCACAACCTCAATTGTGGTCCAAATATTACAATTTTGGGAGTGTCCACAACGAGATAACATCTTCTGTCTCAAAAAACTTGTCACTCCATGTACTATCATTTGTGATTGGTCAGAAAAATAATTAATTATTAAATTTTTAACTTAAATATATTGTTTTCAACCAATCTAAGAGGGTGACAAACACATAGAATGGTATACTTTTTGAGATTTGGGACAAAAGATATGCTCCCGTCCACAACATGCATCATGACCACAATTGTGGCAGCCACATAGTCTGGAAATTTTCCACAATTGCGATAAACACAATTTACCATTACGTGAAAAGTGTACTTACTAACAATGCTATTGCCAAACGGGTATCACAAACTAACAACACTCCTAGATCAATTAATCAAATAAAGGGGGGAAAACCCAAATGCGTATCACTAACTAATACTTGTATTCTTAACTAAACACAGCGAGGTCAAAATTAACGGTATAATCTCACCGAGGACAACGTTGACTCCAAGTTTGTACCTCCGTACGAGCCACGAAATCCCTTCCAGTTGGTGAGGTTTGAGGGTTGCTCTAAGCCCAAGCTCCTCCGCCTGACACGGTGGCGTATCGGCGGCGCGTGCGTCATTGTCGAGTACGATTCTGGTCACTGCCTGAAGCCTCTGCTCGTAGGTAAGGGTCATGGCCTTAGACTGAGTGAGTGGGTCCTAGTCGGTGACTTTATGTTTTTAGAAGGCTCGACAATTTTTGTACCCATTTTTATTAATTTGGACCCAAAAAATTTCAGTAACATTGATCTCAATTTTCTCTCAAACCAAGTTATCTTTGGGAATACATCTGCTATCATATAAAAATGTATCAATACTATAAACAAAGTTATTAAAATTATAAATTTAATAATTAAATATTTTTATGATTAATCATAATAATATATAATATAGTGATACATTTTTTGAGAAAGAATATTCATTCAATATCTTAAATCTTATTTTCCACCTTCATAATTTAAGGTAAGGTTTTGTTTCTTGTGTTTTGGTTCTTAATCTCAAAACCATGTTATGTTGTTTTGGTGTGCATGTATAGTTCGATTCCCACAAATCAAAACCAAAATGACTTATATTTTGACAATAGTTGGTTGGAAGTAAAAATATTTGATTTAGTGTTTTTGACTAGTGTGGAAGTATAATATTTTTTGAGATTTTTGCTTTTTGACTTCAATATGTGAGGACTTAATTTTTTTTATTTTATTTGACATACATTGTGGAATTTAAAAGTTCTCTATTTTTACTGCATGGAATTGAAAAAAGTTTAATTAAGTACATTATTGTAAATTGTATTTTATTTGTCTCCTATAACTAAAACGAATAACTAGTTGAAGGCACTCGTATAGTCGTTGTACGATGTTATTAGGCAAGCATATACTACCTCATTTAGAGGGGGAAAGGAGCAAGTTTGTGTTTTATCTTCTAATACACCACTAGGTGTGGATGGTGATTTAGAGATAAATGTTCCTCCTCTTCCATTTGAATACCATTATAATAATATGGTTGAAAAGGTCCTTCGAGGAGTTCTAAGGAGGAGGATTGTGAAATTTTTGAGTCGTATGCAAAGTAGTCCAAATCGAGATTCTACTTAGGATCAAGAGGGAGATCAAATATCGTAAATGTAGGATTGTAACACGACTCGTAAGATCCTACTTATTAATAGAGATGTATGCAAATAAATTCATATATATATATAAAGTAGTAGACATAAATCCAAATCCAAATGTTGTTTGCTAGAAACATAATTCCAAACCCAATCTCAAATCATACATTTGATAAAAACATAATTCCAAATCAAAATCCATTATAAAAACATAAGTCTTAATGCAACTAAATCTAATTTAACAAATCATTCACATCAAATTGTCTATAATCATCTTCCAAAGGGGCTTCATCCTCATTTTCTTCAACATCGTCTATATCTTCTCCAATATCTTCTCCAATATCTTCTCTAAGGATTTCTCTCATCAAATCATCACCATCACCTTCTGGGCCATACATATGCTCCTCATCATCGTTATTGTGCTCCACAATCCACTCATCATCAGATGGACTGTCATAAATAGTCAGCTCGACACCCTTCCTAGCTTACTTCTTTTTGGACAATTTTGAGTTTGCCATAATAAAAATAACATCATTCATTGTTTTTTGCATTAGTTTATTTCTTCTTTTGGTGTGGACCTAAACAAATAGTTAATAAAATATAGTTATGCTCATATTTGTGTGGACATAAACAAATAATGAATAGAAATACAATTCAATCGAATTCTTACCATTTCAAAAGCACTCTAATTAAGCTCACATCCAAAGGAGCTACACGTTAAGCTTAGTACACGCAGAGCAAACCTTTTAAGTTCTGGTGTTTCATCCCCGAAAAACTCCCACCAATCTGTTGGAGTCTTCTGGTTCACCGTGTTTAAAGCCAAATTCTTACCAAAAAAGCCTCGTTTATTAGTAAAACGATCCATCTGAACATCAATCTTTGATTGATCTTGAATATCAGGCACCATTCTCCCTATGGCATCAAACATCCATTTCTAACTTCAACATCAACAGTAAACTCAGGAGCATAATGTAATTGAGGGTTAAGAAAATATCCCGTAGCATGTAATGGTCTATGAAGTTGTTTATCCCATATATCATAAATGATTTTCCATAAAGGCATATAACTATAAAGAATATCATAAAGAATGATGTTAGTTACAAATAAAGAGCAAACAAATATAAATAAATGAATATTAATTGCAAATAGTACATGAATGTTACCTATCCTCAAAACCATTGTAAACACTTTGTATCTTCTCCTTAGCTTTTCCATTGCTTCATATATTAATCCCATTGGTGGCTTCTCATAGTCATCCGAATCAACCAAACGAAGAACTTTCATTAACGAAAATGCACCCTTCAAAACAAAAGCGATACTCTTCCAAAATTCCTTATCCAACACCACATCCTCAATCAATCTTTCATCATGTGTCCTAGCAAATTTAGTTGCCTTCCATTATGCTGATGTGAACATTCTTATTAAGCTTGTTCTATTATCATTAAGGCAACCCAAAGTCAAGTATGAGGTGGCAAAACGAGTGAGGCCCGGTCTCACTAAATCTCTCCCCTTTGTGTGTTGTTGCAAAAGAGAAATTAGGGAAGTCCTTCCATAGATGAAGGTAGTAATTTTTCTACCTTTATAAATTGTGTCTGCATGAATAGGAATTTTCTTCTCAAACTCCTCCAGTATTAAGTCAATACAATGAGCAACACAAGGTGTCCAATAAAGCTTTTTCCTTTTCTCCATCAACATCTCTCCAGCAACTTTGTAATTGGATGCATTGTCTGTCACAACTTGAACAACATTATCCTCCCCAATCTCCTCAACAACGTCATCTATCATCTTAAAGATCCTATCAACAGTTTTTGCAATGTGTGATGCATCAATAGACTTCAAGAAAATTGTTCCCTTGGGACTGTGCACTAAGAAATTCAGGATTGTCCTCCTCCTCTTGTCGGTCCAACCATCAGTCATTATGGTACACCCAACTTTCTTCCACTCAGCCTTGTGTTCTTCGAGTCTAGCATTGGTCAACTTAACCTCTTCCTTCAAATATTTGACCCTAATTTCATGATAAGAGGGAGGCTTGAACCCTAGTCCATGTTTCACAACCAACTCAAACATTTCAAAGTATTCGTCACTCCTTGCCACATTAAATGTAATGACATTGTTATAAAAACACCTAGCAATAGCTTGATTTGCTTCTTCTTTGATGCCCTTTTTAAACATGTTGATGGTGGCTTGAGTGCTAATCCCCTTCCTCCTGAACAAGTGTTCAACTTCTTTCCTCTTTTTCCCAACTTTAGGTTGTTCCTCCTCACTTAAGAAAGAATTGGACTTGTTGATCAAGTTTTGTTGTAAACCAGCAACAATCAATAACATTTCCTTTTTCAACTCATCACTCACAACAATACAAGGTTCAACATCCTTGTTAGTTCCAGCTAGGTGATGCTTCAATCTATATGCTCATCCAGTTACAACCTTTTGAAAGTATTTGCATTATCTTTTTATGGTTTCATCAACTACAATCTCGTGCTTCCATGCTATGTCACTTCTATTCCCACGTGCATTCCTGGTTAGCACTCTAGAAGTAGTATTTTGGGACTCAGGAGCATTAGTTGAGCCTCCAACAGTTGAACTTGAGTTCGAGTTATCTTCTCCAGACATATTAAATCACTGTACAAAAAATAGTCACTATACAAAAATAGTCAATATACAAAAATAGTCACTATACAAAAAAACAACATAAAACAAATATATAAACAATATATATAAATAAAAAACAGTATGTTACTTTACATATATAATAAACTGAAAACATAAGCAAATAACAATTAATAAAAAAACATATATATAAGATAAATAACATATATATAAATAATATATATTACCTAAACTAATAACATACATAAATGTTACTTTAACACTTACTAGAAGAAGAGAATAAATATAGAAGAAAGAGAGAATGAAAGAGAGAATGAAAGGGAGAACGAAGAGAAAATAAGAGAAAGAAAGAAAGAGAAAAAAGAGAAGAAAAAGTAGAGAAGAGAAAGAAGAAAAGAGAAAAGAAGAAGATGAAGGTTACCTTCACTCTGTAAAACGAAGAAGAAGAACTTCAAGACAGTGGAGTTATAGATGGTTGCATAACAGTGTAAGTCTGATTTTATTATTTTTAACTTTACTTCCACACTTCTACCCCCTTTAAAGCCTGAAATGGGCCATTCAACTAGGAAATTAGGGTTTTTTTCAAACCGGGTTGTAAAACGGGTCGAGAAACGGGTTGCAGCCCAAACCTTTGAACCTCCACACCTAGGAAGGATGGAAGCGCCAATTCTACCGATTCCACGATCCTACTCGACGTTTTCACGATTTCACCTCCTCTCGAACACGTTTTTGGGATCGAGCACGGTTGCGCCGCCGGAACACGTAAAAACGTGCGATCTCACGTGCCGCATGCGATTTTAACTACCATGGTCGTATGATACTCTCTATTGACTTCATATGAGTAGCATGTCCACACATGACATATAGTATGTCAACACAAGTGTATATTTGTAAATTGATTCACATTTAGGTACATTTAAATTTATGTTAAATTTTTATTATTATTCACAAATGTGGACGTGAAAGTTGGTCGAATTCGTTTTAAATTTCATTACTTGTTGGCTTATCATACTATACGATTTACAAATGATTGATGTCTTCATTGGTTGAGTGTTGGTGCTTTGACACCAACACCTATGGTGGGAGAGATGACCGTAACACTTGATAATGTGTCATCTATATGCATGTTTATGTGACCAACATACTACTCCCTAGGTTGAAACCATAAGCATGCATGACTTTCAAATTAATGACATCATTGTTAGGTGTTTCACCCTTTGATATTGTTGCAGAGACACATTCAACTCATGGTTAGGTTGTTCATATCCAGAAACTAGAGTCTTGGTATAAAGATCGTGTGATTGAGGAAATGCATGAAAAATTACATGATATTATCTATCATACATTGATTGACAATATCTCAATGCACTAGAGGACCTACATGTGCTCAACCAATATGGTTGGGGTGCATGTGCCATGGTGCATATCTACTATGAGCTGCCAATCTTAGCGAAGCAACAATGACTATTATATACGTTTGCAGGTCAAATGTTATTTGTTTATTTTGTATTTATTTAAGAGTAAATACTCATTTATATCTCTCATATTTTTCGACTTTACCAGTTTGGTTCCTCAAAATTTCAAAAACCCAAAATGGTTCCCACAAGTTTCAAATGTGGTTCTAATTAGATTTTTCTCTCTCCATATTTTACATCATCTAATAGAGATTAATTTGACCCTAAAAGGACTAATTCGACACACATTTAAAAAAAAATTGGGGACCATTTTGGGATTTCAGTTTTGGGGGGACCAAACTAGTAACACCAAAAAACATGAGAGACCAAAATGTGTATTTACTCTTTATTTAATTAATGATTGTTGTTTGTTTACCATTGGTCTCACAATTCAGTAAGAGTGAGAAACGAAGTTGGACTGATTTCACCATCAACGAATAATTTGAAGTTGTCACTTCATTTTTATGGACAAAATGTTAAAAATCATCTTTATGCCCAACTTTGGAGAATATTGACACTTTGTCTGCCTCCATTAATGTGGTACTCTGCTAATTGCATGAATTCGATTATATTGTAAACTTGTTTGATTAAACATTTAATTATTAAAACAAAAGGTGAAATAAAATATCTTTTATTCTTGTGTTTGAAATGAGTTTATCTTACTTCTATGTATCTCATCATGAAATAGAGAAATTAAGACTACATAGTTCTAGGTAAAAAATTATTTAAATTCAGGAGATGACAAATGTATTAATCACGGTTGTTTATCAACCTGAATAGAATTAAAGGGGCGTTACTATTTGTGACTACTCTTTCAATCCTCCATTTGATTTAACAAAAAAACATTTAGTAATATTTACTTATTATAAAAAATTGAAATGAATTACTTTAATTAATTAAATGAAAATTAATAGAAAAAAAAGACAATGTTGGTGGTGAAACACCTTCCCATTGGAGCAGATGGTAGAGGCAATATTAATGACCATTATCACTTGTCACTCATAGTAGAAAAAAGTTATGACACAAGCCAAGATCTTCCTTTTAAATCTCCAAATTAATTTTAACTAACTTTTTAATTAGAAGATAATTTTAAACTTAATTAATTCGATTAAAAAAATCAATTAAAAATATTCAATATATTGATTTTGGTTAATTATTAAGAACGAAATTAACATCATTATGAATGATGCCATGGAAATACCGTAAGTATTTACCTTATTAGAGAAAACCATTCTCTCTAGTAGCAAGAGATATATTGCAAACATTTGTCTTAGATTCTTATGCTACACTTTGTCACATGTCCACCTTTATGTGCTCGTTGAGAAACTCCTTTTAATATTGCTTAATCTATTTGCACCTAAAGCACTATGTTGTCTGCTCGCTTTGGGATTTCATGTGTTTCCCCTTTGTAGAAGTCGTTTTGCCTCCAATCCTTCCACCTCATTAACTCCCCTTCATAGACTAGTTGTCTCTTTGAGACCCTTCCCCTACATTCTATTTACTTTTACTATGAGACACGTGTGCAACTATGATATCATTCAAGGTGATAGAATCTTTCCGGTAGCTAAGAGTTGTCAACAAATGTTCATAAGAACTACGCAAAGAACACAATAAGACTATTTTTATCCTCGTCATCAATAATCCCATCAAATTTTTGTCATTTATTGATTATCTGATTGAAGATATTGACATGCTATTTTAGATTAGAATCTTTCAACATCTTAAAATCATATAATCTCTGCTTAGAATACAACTTGTTCATCAATGATTTGGACATGCATTGTTTCTCTAATTTCTCTCATACCTTTTTGTGTGGATGTTATATCCATGAAATGATATATCATCACATCGTCTTCAAAATAGAATCATATGGTTCCCGCTACCATCACCTTCAACTCATCATGATCTAGTTGATTCATATTAGTGGGTTTACTCTCGCAGTGTACATTTGATAGACTTTGTCTATCAATCAAATCATTCACCTTCATTTGCCACAATCCAAGGTTATCAATTTCGTTGAACTTTTCCACCATGAATGTGTCATATGAATTAAGAGTCATATACACTAGTTGGCTCTAATACAATTGCTAATACAATAGATGTGATTGTTGCAAGTCGTTGAACACAAACAAATAAAATCACTATTTATTATTAAATATTAGTTTTAAAAGCTCTAGCATATTAACTACACTTATAGTGTACATAACACAATTATATATAATATTCTACATAGACTCAGGACATAACCCTAGAAGCCCGTAAATTAGTTATAATATTTGTTAAGAGGCCACTACCCATGATTGTGAATCCATACATGACCTTATTGTATATCAATGCATAGTACTGATTATCGCACCACACCTTTGATAAATAGTTGTGGGTCACAACACACCCCAATACATGGTCATGGATACCACAATGTCTTAGTTGTGGTTCTTTATGTAATTATGTGTCTTTCAATGCTTTAAGAAATTTTTTTGTCTCCCTATACAACTTGGTTGTTTTCCATCTGAATATGAGACATGTGAACACCTTATTTTGATCGGAATGATTAAAACTTCAATTTTTTTGAGCAAAAAATATTAATTATATAAACCTGGATTATTTTGTTAAATGATAAAGATATTTTTTTTAAAAAAGGTCCATTTGGCCCATTTAAATTAGGGTTTCAAACCCTAATATGTGGCTATTTAAAGATAAATCTCACTAATCCTAGGGAGGCTAACTATCAAGCAGAAAAAATTAGAGAGTGGTATGTCCGGAAAGGTTGGTGTCATCAAGCAACAAACTAATTTTTTCCACAACACATCTAAGAAGGTTTTAAATGTTGAACAAAATGCTGAACATTCTAAGCTAAGGAATTATATTCTTAGAGAGTCATCCCTTGAAATAGTTCATAAAGCACAAAGGACAATACCCAAAAAAATGTTGCAGATGCAACAATGGATGCCTCTAGATTCAAAGCGTGTCGGTACATTTTTTTAACCAAATGAAATGTTTGACTTTGATTTGCACCTCTTCTTATAAATATCCTAGGAGTTAATTAGAATCATTGCTTTCTTACCTTTTTACTAGCAAAATTTATAAGTGGTTGTTACGTGTAAGCATTATTAGAAACTAAAGGTAGATTTGACGTTGTCTTTATTTAATGGAATATGTTTTGTTGGTTTTGCTAGGCAAGTGGCTTTTTAAAGTATTAGTTTTTAATAACAATAACAATAATATATCAAATATTGACAAAGGAAAATGTAATAGACATCAAAGAATTGAAGAATACTCCTCTTCATGTTCCTCGTACATCTATATTATAGTGTCATGTGGTCACATTTTAGTCAAATTTAGCTTGGTCCTTATACTTGATATTTTAGAAATATGATTTGTGCATAGTTCTCACTATTTGCACATTTTAGTAACTGTTTGGTTTCATAAAATAGAGATTGGTAGAGACAGAATGAGGATGAGATTAAGATGTTATTTTTTTACATTTAGTTGATTTTTTTTATATCTAAAAAAACACAATAAAAAGTAATGCATTATAGGATTAGTTCTTTGTCGCGTTACTTTATGTTGTCTAAAATCAAAGAGAGGTAGTACACTATGGGACTTCTTCCCTGTCGCGTTACCTTACATTGACCTTTTCTTAATTAAATCAATAAGAGGTAATGCGCTATGGGACTTGTGTCATGTCGCGTCACCTTAAATTGACATTTTCAAAATTAAACCAATAAGGGGTAGTGCACTATGAGATTTGTGCCCTGTCGTGTTACTCTAAATTGGCACTTTCAAAATAAATTAACTAAAGCAATGAGAGATAGTGCACTATGGGACTTGTGCACTATCGTGTTACCTTAAATTGACATTTTCTTAATTAAATCAATAAGAGGTAATGCACTATGGGACTTCTACCTTGTCGCGTTATTTTAAATTGACATTTTCAAAATTAAACCAATAAGGGGTAGTGCACTATGAGACTTGTGCCCTGTCGCGTTACTCCAAATTGGCACTTTTAAAATAAATTAACTAAGTCAATGAGAGGTAGTTCACTATGGGACTAGTGCCTTGTCGCGTTATCTTAAATTGACATTTTCATAACTAAATCAATAAGAGGTAGTGCACTATGGGACTTGTGCCCTGTCACGTTACCTTACATTGACATTTTCTTAGTTAAATTAATAAGAGGTAATGCACTATAGGACTTGTGCCCTGTCACGTCACCTTAAATTGGCATTTTCAAAATTAAACCAATAAGGGGTAGTGCACTATGGGACTTGTGCCCTATCGCGTTACTCTAAATTGGCACTTTCAAAGTAACTTATCTAAATCAAGGAGAAGTAGTGCACTATGAGACCAATGCCCTGTCGCGTTATCTTATCCTATTATAAAAAATAATAAATAAAAATATATCGACATGTCAACTATTTTCGGAAAGAACTATGTAGCCTTGATTTCTCTATTGCAGCTAGAGATACATAGGAGTAGTTATTTCCCTATTAGGCACAAAAATAAAAAAATGTTCTCATCTTTCCTTATTTTGTTTAATAAATGTGAGGGTCAAATTAATGTTTTGAATAAATATTCACAAAACTAATCTAGGTACCGTTTTTATAACGGGCGGTATGAGGTGCCTAATACCTTCCTCATCCGTAACCGACTTCCGAACTCAATTCATATTTTGAGCAAATCAACCATATTTTCAAAAATTGGCGTTTCATGTTTTCCCTCTAAAAAACATCGATGGCGACTCCATTACATATAATTGCATATTTCTCGTCGCACCTACGAAAGTGGTGTAGCGACAGCATGACGACTCCACTGAGGATAGCTGAGAGTCAGACCTTTTAAGATTAATTTTGTGGATATTTAGTTCATTATTTTAATTTTATCGTTTCATTTTATTTTTGTTTTGTGGTCGTTTTTATTTATTACTTATTTGTAAATAACCATTGTATATATAGTTGGTGTTTTATTGTTATGTACAAGTTTTGGGATTACTGTTGGGTTTTTATGCATTATTGTGTTGAGGTTTGTACACTCCTTCACACACTTCACTATTCACGCATTGTTACTTCGGCCGTCTACCGGGCCTATTTACCTATTGATAAGGATGCATTAGCTTATCGTTATTGGGCCTTTGTGCACATTTCGGTATTGCACTGATGTATCGCTCAGGTTGTTACCGGGTATTAAGGATATGACCTCATGGTGTCTCGTACTTCTTCGTGTCATATTTGTGATATCCGGGTCGTCAGCTTCCACTAGTGATGGCAGTCCCGGGACCTAGAGGAAGTCTAGTACCATCAAATTCTACATGTACGGATCTTAGAACTTCGCCCTAGGGTATGGCCTCTTAGATCGAACGGACCTTGTAAGATTAAACACCTTTATATAGGACATAAAAGTATATATTTTTTATTGTTATTTATTATTCGGCATAAAGTCGGGAAAACTTCAATCCTGCAATCACAATGACTCGCCGTACATGAGCGTGAGTGAATTAAGGTATCATTGCACTTTGATATCCTTATGCCAGGATGGAAGGCTCGCAAAAAGAAAACATTTTATAATTTCATCCACATGCATATCATGCACCCATGAAAAAAAAGTCATAATAGCATCTATATAAATGTAAAAAAAAACCATAGCAATCGCATGCATATTATGCACTAAATAAAGCAAAAAAAAACATTATAACATCCATGTGCATGTCATGCATTTAAAAAGAAAATCATTTCATAGTAGCATCTATAACCATATCACGTGTAAAAAATAACAAAAATGTGTTACTTGCATTCATGCACTCGATCATTCATTTTTATGCATGTCGCGTCCAAAAAAACAAATTTGAAAGAAAAAGAAAAAAATAGAGGATTCACGCGACATTCATGTCACCGCAATATTCATTATATCACTTATGTGAAGTGCATTCATAGTCATACATTCATTACTTACACGTTTGTGAAAGGACTGATATTATCATAGGTTTTTTTAGAGCTTTTATTGAACGATGTCTCATTCTATATATCACAAGACCATAAATTATCAACAGAACATATGCAATCATATTGTGGGGTCTGTGTGCTCTCTCTATGATTATCGTCAACCACTACACGATCTAGAGGGGTTATAACCCTAGAAAACCGTTGTGGAGTGGTCAACATGTTATGTGGAAAGTTCTTCGTTCGATAATGGAAGTAGTTTCAATAATTCAAAAATAAATTTTTTTAACCAAAATCCTTGCGAGTCACAAATTTAAAATTGGAATCATTGCGCGACCTTGGAAAAACAACTCTAATCAAAGTCATATTTCCAACACTAGAGCTCGAACAACAATGAATGCTAACAATTCATAAAATGAAGGAATCTAGGTGTCAACATAGATGAAGGGACAAGGAGAAGGGTTCTGTCATTGATCCTTATTTCCAACTCTCCATCATTGCCTTGGAGAAAGACAAACCGTTCATAAATCATGTCATCCTTCGTAACGAAGACAAGGATCTGAGCCAATGATTGACATAGTTGCATAGTAATTATTTGATTATGTTGTAATTCATACGCTTTGAATTTTCTTTGGACTCATATTTATGTTACTTGAGACAATATCTTAGTGAATTTGCATGACTATCTAATGATTCTTCTCCATTCATCCATTTTTATCATCTTCATTCTCACATACTTACCTTTCTTTCAAAGCAAATCTGAAAGATGATTTCCTTATCCTCACATTGATGTTTTCATCAATGGTGCGGTCATGCGTCATAAGTTATCCCTAATGGAAGAATATGTGGGGCATCATAGACAACAATGGTGTATGAGATGGAAGTTGTTTCACCCATAGAAGCAGAGATTCTCTTGTTAAGAGTTTTGATGGAGCAGAGCAAGAAGAGTCGGTATGAGTTAACCTCAAGTATAAGCAATTGCTCATGATTGAAGAGAAAAGGTTGGCAGCCATTTACCACCATGGTCAATTATACCAACATAGAGTGACGAGAGATTTTGATAAGAAGGTTAGTCCTAGAGAATTCGAAGTTGGGACTAAATGCTTAAAAAGATCCTCCAAAATCAAGAAGATGCTCGTGGGAAATAGATCCCAAGCCATGAGGGTCCCTAGATTGTCAAGATTGTATTCTCAAGGGTGATTATGATCTTGCAAGACGTGAATGAGAACGTTTTACTCAGACATATGAACATAGACACGTTTAAGAGATTATGTGCCTAAAAAAGGAAAAAAAAATGAAAAAAAAAAATAAGAGAAAAAAAACCGTTAGGTTGAAAAATCGAAAGAGCAACCTAAGAAAAAATTAGGGTATCAATAAAAGTCTAATAGGTTGAAAACCCGAAAGGCCGACCCATGCAACAGTTAGGAAAAAGGCATTTTTTCTTATCAGTCTGTCACACTAAGGGCGAACCAAGACCCTTCACATGTTTGTGCATCAAGTGAGAATCATAGAAGTTTTGAGCAATGTGGGAAGGTGTAAGAACTTTTATGAAGAATCAAACAAAGCCAGCATAATGGTCCAATTATTCGGCTATCTCAGAAGAGCAATCGATTAATGAGCAATTATCTTATATTGGGGCAAAAATTTTGCAAAATTTTGTGACTGGTTCTAGTTTTAGAAAACATGGATGAAAATGTTTTACCCAAACCTATGATTAATGACGTAATCAAGAGTGTCTGTGCCTATAAATAGAAACTTGAAATAAAAGAAAAGCCCGTTAGGTTGAAAACCAAAATGGCCAGCCTAAGCAAAAATTAGGGTATGAATGGAAAGCTCGTTAGGTTGAAAACTCGAAAGGGCAACCTAAGCAAAAGGTAGGGCAATGAAAAGGCGACTATCTTGAAAGTCTACTAGAATTGGGGTAAGCCAGAATCCTCCTTATGTCTGCACATCAAGTTGGAATTTAGAAGTTTATGGCATTATGAGATGAAATATGAAGTTCTTGGGAGTACCGAACAAGGCTAGTATGATAATCCAGTTATCCGGCCATCTCAGGAGGTCAATTGATAATTGAGCAAATACCTTATACTAGGGCAAAATGTTTGCAAAATTTTGTAACTTATAGTACCTCTTGTAACACATATATCCTTATATCTTCCTATTAAAATTCCTTGAATATAAGAAAATTTATTTATCTCCCAACTATACATTGATGTGTGCATGTTCACTTAGATAAGTCTCAAGTTATACAAATATGATGTTCGAACTGCATAATCAGGTAACTATTATGATATTGTTTTTCACTATTGATTCAGGCGAATAAAATCCAATGGAACTAAGTCTCAAGGTGTATATCGATGAGACACGAATGATGTATTATTCTGTGAGGAAGAAAGGCAGACCCCAACATATTCCAAAAAAAAAGGAGATGATGTGATCAATATTGACTTGATTAATTGTTGTCTTCCGAGGAAACATTATGGTTTCATATCAATCAAACTTCATAATGATAAACAAGTCATTCACATATGTGTAACCCATCATGCATGTAGCGTTACAAATATATTCGCAATACTGATACAACATTTGCATTAGCACTATCATATGCATGCATTGCCGAAAGTCTGGACATCGAGTGTTCTTTCATTTTTGACCCAGGGGACCTTTGTTGTCTGTGTGTTCCCGTGATCCCTTTTGCACCCCGACCCCTCAGCGGTCGCGTGATTGTGCTTTGACCCCTCAATGGTCTCTTTTATCCTGTTGCACCCCGACCCCTCAACGGTCGCGTAATTGTGCTTTGACCCCTCAATGGTCTCTTTTATCCTTTTGCACCCCGACCCCTCAGCGATCGCGTGATTATGCTTGGACCCCTCAGTGGTCTCTTTATCCTTTTGCACCCCGACCCCTCAGCGGTCGCGTGATTGTGCTTCGACCCCTCAGTGGTCTCTTTTATCCTTTTGCACCCCAACCCCTTAGTGGTCGCGTGATTGTGCTTTGACCCCTCAGTGGTCCCCTTTACCCTTTTTGCACCCCGACCCTTCAGTGGTCGCACGATTGTGCTTCGACCCCTGAGTGGTATCTTTTATCCTTTTGCACACCGACCCCTCAACGGTCTCGTGATTGTGCGTCAACCCCTCGGTGGTCTCTTCTATCCTTTTGCACCCCGACCCCTCAACGGTTGCATGATTGTTCTTTGACCCCACAATGGTCCCCTTTACCCTTTTTGCACCCCGACCCCTCAGCGGTCGCGTGATTGTGCTTCGACCCCTCAGTGGTCTCTTTTACCCTTTTGCACCCCAACCCCTTAGCGGTCGCGTGATTGTGCTTTGACCCCTCAGTGGTCCCCTTTACCCTTTTTGCACCCCGACCCTTCAATGGTCGCGTGATTATGCTTCGACCCCTCAGTGGTCTCTTTTATTCTTTTGCACACCGACCCCTCAGCGGTCTCGTGATTGTGTGTCAACCCCTCGGTGGTCTCTTTTATCCTTTTGCACCCCGACCCCTCAACGGTTGCGTGATTGTTCTTTGACCCCTCAATGGTCCCATTTACCCTTTTTGCACCCCGACCCCTCAGCGGTCGCATGATTGTGCTTCGACCCCTCAGTGGTCTCTTTTATCCTTTTGCACCTCGACCCCTCAGCGATCGCGTGATTGTGTTTTGACCCCTCAGTGGTCTATTTTAACCTTTTGCACCCCGACCCCTCAGCGGTCGCGTGATTGCGCTTTGTCCCTCAGTGGTTTCTTTTGGTCAACCCGTGGACTCGTGAGCTCTCTACCCACTAATCACGAGCTCATGTTGTGTGCTTGAGTTTGAGGCTTTTTCATCCGTGTGTTATTCCCCAGTCAAAATTTGGTCTTTTTTATCTTTACTTCCTTCTCACCATGATACTTTAGGAACATTCGTCGCTCCTATTATCTAATGAAAACCAAGTAAAGAGGGGCAACTGGAAACACTCAATTTTGACCGGAATGATTAAAACTTCATTTTTTTGAGTAAAAAATATTAATTAAATAAACCTGGATTATTTTGTTACATGATAAAGATATTTTTTTAAAAAGGCCCATCTGGCCCATTTAAATTAGGGTTTGAAACCCTAATATGTGGCTATTTAAAGATAAATCTCACTAATCCTAGGGATGCTAACTATCAAGCATAAAAAATTAGAGAGTGGTATGTCCGGTAATGTTGGTGTCATCAAGCAGCAAACTAATTTTTTCCACAACACATCTAAGAAGGTTCTAAATGTTGAACAAAATGCTGAACATTCCAAGCTAAGGAATTATATTCTTAGAGAGCCATCCCTTGAAGTAGTTCATAAAGCACAAAGGACAATACCCAAAAAAATGTTGCAGATGTAACAATGGATGCCTCTAGATTCAAAGCGTGTCGAGACATTTTTTTTAACCAAATGAAATGTTTGACTTTGATTTGATCATCTTCATATAAATATCCTAGGAGTTAATTAGAATCATAGCTTTCTTACCTTTTTATTAGCAAAATTTATAAGTGGTTGTTACGTGTAAGCATTATTAGAAACTAAATGTAGATTTGACGTTGTCTTCATTTACTAGAATATGTTTTGTTGGTTTTGCTAGGCAAGTGGCTTATTTAAAGTATTAGTTTTTAATAACAATAACAATAATATATCAAAATTGGCAAAGGAAAGGGTAATAGACATAAAAGAATTGAAGCATACTCCTCTTCATGTTCCTGGTACATCAATATTATAGTGTCATGTGGTCACATTTTAGTCAAATTTAGCTTGGTCCTTATACTTGATATTTTAGAAATATGATTTGTGCATAGTTCTCACTATTTTCACATTTTAGTAACTGTTTGGTTTCATAAAATGAAGATTGGTAGAGACAGAATGAGGATGAGATCAAGATGTTTTTTTTTTACATTTAGTTGATTTTTTTATATAAAAAAAACACAATAAAAAGTAATGCATTATAGGGGTAGTGCCCTGTCGCGTTACCTTACATTGACATTTTCTTAATTAAATCAATAAGAGGTAATGCGCTATGAGGCGTGTGCCCTATCGTGTCACCTTAAATTGACATTTTCAAAATTAAACCAATAAGGGGTAGTGCACTATGGGACTTGTGCCCTGTCGCGTTACTCTAAATTGACACTTTCAAAATAAATTAACTAAATCAATGAGAGGTAGTGCACTATGAGAGTTGTGCCCTGTCGCGTTACCTTAAAATGACATTTTCTTAATTAAATCAATAAGAGGTAATGCACTATAAGACTTGTACCGTGTCGCATTATTTTAAATTGACATTTTCAAAATTAAACCAATAAGAGGTAGTGCACTATGAGACTTGTCCCTGTCGCGTTACTCCAAATTGGCACTTGTAAAATAAATTAACTAAGTCAATGAGAGGTAGTTCACTATGGGACTAGTGCCTTGTCGCGTTACCTTATATTGACATTTTCATAACTAAATCAATAAGAGGTAGTGCACTATGGGACTTGTGCCCTGTCGCGTTACCTTACATTGACATTTTCTTAATTAAATCAATAAGAGGTAATGCACTATGGGACTTGTGCCATGTCACGTCACCTTAAATTGGCATTTTCAAAATTAAACCAATAAGGGGTAGTGCATTATGGGACTTGTGCCCTGTCGCGTTACTCTAAATTGGTACGTTCAAAATAACTTAACTAAATCAAGGAGAAGTAGTGCACTATGGGACCAGTGCCCTGTCGCGTTATCTTATCCTATTATAAAAAAATAATAAATAAAAATATATCGACATGTCAACTATTTTCGGAAAGAACTATGTAGCCTTGATTTCTCTATTGCAGCTAGAGATACGTAGGAGCAGTTATTTCTCTCTCAGACACAAAAAAATAAAAAAATGTTCTCATCTTTCCTTATTTTGTTTAATAAATGTGAGGGTAAAATTAATGTTTTGAATAAATATCCACAAAACTAATCTAGGTACCGTTTTTATAACGAGCGGTATGAGGTGCCTAATACCTTCCTCATCTGTAACCGACTTCCAAACTCAAATCCTATTTTGAGCAAATCAACCATATTTTCAAATTTTGGTTTTTCATGTTTTCCTTCTAAAAAACATCAATGACGACTCCATTACATTTAATTACATATTTCTCGTCGCACCCACAAAAGTGGTGTAGCGACAAGACATTTGCACAATAGGTGTCTTGATAAACTATATTTTACTTAGCTGACAATTAAAGAAAATAACCGATCAATGTATTATGCATTATATCTCTTAAAAAATAATGTAATTTCAGCATTAATAATAGAAAATGAGGAAACTTCCACTAGTAGAAGTTTGGAAATAATAGAGAATGAGGAAATTTCCACTAGTAGAAGTTTGGGAATTTTCAGCCTTACTAGTTTGTATACTTTCCTAACATAGAAAGTTAGTTAGAGTAAGTTGAAATTTCGAAGCTACAAATAGCACTTTGGCATTTAAAAGATGTATGTTGTTGTAATTGATATTCAATACAACTTAGTTTATTATTCTTCATTATTCTCGATAATACACATTTCTCTTAAACATATCTTCTTTTCATTTCTCCTCTGTTTTCTGCTACTACATTTAGTGCGCATATTGTTTCTCTTTTGTTGGTTGTTTGGTGCATTGTGTATGCATATGAGAGTGGTCTTGGTTTAACAATAGCATCAAGAGCAAAGGTTGAAGCAAGATTCTTGGTAGATCTTGGATTGTGATTCAAAGTGGGAAGAGAAGAACAGATAGTGGGATAATAAGGAAAGAAGATTTCAAGATCTTAGATCTATCATAGCAAATGGTAATGGGTGTGCAATGACACTACCAATTCTTGAATCCAAGAATTTTGATAGATGAAGAATTCAGATGAGAACTATCTTTGGATTCTAAGAAGTGCTTGAGATAGTTCAAAATGGATACCAAGAAGTTGGGGAGAATGCAAATGAGGCTCAAAGGACAAGTTAAAGAGAATCCATGAAGAAGGATTGCAAAGCTTTGTTCTTAATCCATCAATGTGTTGATGGATCCAACTTTGAGTAAATTGTTGGTGCCAATACAACAAAGGAAGCTTGTTATAGCTTGGAGAAAAGCTATGAAGGGGCTGCAAAAATAAAGAAAGTGGAACTTAAAGCAATGAGGAGAAAGTATGAACTCCTTCAAATGGAGGGGAATGAGACAATAACAGATTACTTCAATAAGATTCTCACAATTATCAACCAAATGAAATCGTGTGGAGAAGAGGTGAAAAGGCAATCTGTTATTGAGAAGATACTTAGGACTCTAACTCCTAAGTATGACCACATTGTTGTTGCAATAGAGGAGTCCAAGAATCTTGAAGATTACAAGATTGAAGAGTTGCAAAGCTATCTTGAAGCTCATGAACAAAGACTTAAAGAGAGAGGCTTAGAGAAGAGTGATGATCATGCACTCTGTAACGCCCCGAAAAAAAATACTTCTCAAAAACATTGCGGAAAAATGGGTAAATTTTTTTTTGAATAAAAAGATTGTATAAAATTGTTTCCTTTTTAAAACCTTCCTTTTCCGGGACATCACTTTAAGTAACTCAAATGCGGAAAATCAACTTATCGTTATCGAATGATAACTTAACCTGATTCACAATTTCCTGAATAACACAATGCATATAAACGGCTAAGTCATCTTTAGTTCATACAAACTAAGT
>NW_017725120.1:0-902 GCF_001865875.1 Lupinus angustifolius
AGACGGTCACATGACCAACAAGGCATAAACACAAACAATGCTTTCATACCTTTGTGGAGTCATGCTTCACATCTAAGACATGATCTCATTCCACAACCTTTATATCACAACACACCCTACCCGAGTTCATCACATTGTTCTCAATATCATTTTATTCCAATCTTCCCACATCGTCCCTCGCCCAAGCGGGGACCAGTCGCTCAAGCGACAATTCCTCTTTAAATCCTAAATCAACTGGAGCTTTCCTCGCCCGGGCGAAGATATTATCGCCCAAGCGAGGTCTCTTCTTGCCCAGGCAAGAGAGTTCTAGAAACTCCTTAAGTTCTGGAACATTATTTTATTTTTATTTTTATTTTTTCGCCCAATCGAGTTTTTGCTCGCCCGAGCGGACTTTTGCTAGCCCGAGCTCGCCCCGGCGACGCCTTGTTCGCCCAGGCGAAAATCCTGGGATTTTTTTTTCCGCCCAATTGAGTTTTTGCTCGCCCGTGCGGACTTTTGCTCTCCCCGCGACGCCTTGTTCGCCCAGGCGAAAATCCTGGAAATTTTTTTTTTGTTTTTTTTTTCTTCGCCCAATTGGGTTTTTGCTCGCCCCGGCGACGCCCTGCTCGCTCGGACTCGCCCATGCAACAGGGATTTGGAAAGAATGCTAATTTTTGTCGTTTTCGACAACCGAAACACATTTAAACATGGTTTTTCAAACACCTGCACCCAAAAAAGTTCCCAACAACACTCATATACAATATTCAACACATTTCATCAACAATCATATATATTCAAAACATTCAAACATACAAAATCTTGGGTTTCTAAAAACCCAATTTAACTCCAAAACCTTTGAGATGGTTTAGGAGATCCGGGTGTCATATTCGGACACCACTATGTCACGATGTGTTCTCTCTCAC
>NW_017725121.1:0-46676 GCF_001865875.1 Lupinus angustifolius
ATTTCAACGGTTGAATATGTTCTTGACATACTCATGAACAACATACTTAAATCTCATCAACATCCATTGGTTGAATGTTGAGAGATCAAGGATTGAAGATGGAAGAAGACATGAGAAAATGAAAGAAAAGTGAAGAGAGATTTACCTTCTCTTTGAAAATGCAAAAGTGAGTGAGTGAAGTGTGGAGTGTGAGGGTTTAAGGAGAGAGGGAAATCATTTCCCTCTAGGCAATCATCAAAAAATCCCTAGGGTGGCTAATGAGATCATGAGATATTTGAGAAAGTGATGGGAGATTTGCTTTATGGAAGTCAACTCACACATCCCAATGCCAAATGATCACCTTGTGGAGACGTGTGATAAACATGCCCGAGTATTATCGGCCAATACTCGATCGGGTATTATAAATCGTCTGATCCTAATATCCGATTAGAATTTCGGATTTCGGCATTTCGAGTGAAAAATATTTAGAAAATAGGTATGAGTGTATTCAGGGTCTATATTGACTCAAAATTAAATTACGAATCCAACGGCGTGGTCGGAATTCGATTCTGAGTTACGGAACTCAAAAAGACACTTTTTGAGCCGTACCAGGCGGATTCGGCCCCGACAGTGGTCCAGAATCGACTGTCTCCAAAAATTACGAAACATTACCACAAAATCGGAAATAAAATTTTAAGAATAAAAATAAACTAGAGTTTCGTCTAATTCTTTACCGAAAATTCCCAAAAATTCATTTTCGAATATATAATTAATGAAAATATTAGTAAAATCTTATCATTCAAACTCGTAAAATTCGCGGTGTTACACACTTCAAGCATAATTATCCAATAAATCTTCTATATATTGGAACAAAAGCAAGAAGATTGTGAGATGGAACAAGAATGAGCAAGATTCTACATCTAAGATAACAAACTATCTTGAGCAAGATTCTACATCTCAGAGATCAAACTATCTTGAGCAAGATCAAAGAAAAGACTCAATCAAAGACATAGCAGAAAGGATGAAGTTTGATAAAAGGAATGTGCATTGCTACAATTGCAGGAATTATGGGCATTATACAGCAAAATGTAAGTCAAATAAGCTGATTAGCAAGGAAGAAGAAGCTAGATTGGCTAAGGATGAAGATTCTGAAGATGATCACTACCTGCTAATGGCAACCATATGAAGCAACCAAGAAGATGTTGAGTTTTGGTATCTTGATACTGGTTATTCAAATCATATGACATGCAAGAATGATTGATTCACAACACTTGATGAATCAACAAAGAGCAAGATTAAGTTGGATGACCATAGTGAAATCTCTGCATAAGGAATTGGCAAGGTGATGATCCAAAGAAGAGATGGGAAGAAAGTCTACATCTCAAATGTCGTATATGTACCTAAGATGAAGAACATTATGCTTAGTCTTGGACAACTGTTGGAAAAGGGATATACCATGGAGATGAAGAATGTTATGTTGAATGTGTTCGACAAAAACAAGTACAACATCTTGAAGACTCCACTTTCAGCCAATAGAACCTTCAAGATTGGCATACAGATCACTGACCAAAAGTGCCTTCAATCAACAATTATGAAGGACACTTGGCTATGACATAAGAGGTATGTACATCTAAACTTTAAAAGTTTAGATTTGCTAGAAAAGGAAGGAATAGAGATTGGTTTGCCCCACACAAAAGCACCAGAACAATTATGTGAAGAGTGCCTATCAAGCAAACAAGCAAGGAATTCGTTTGTCTCATATGTTCCTATAAAACAACGAAGACATTAGATGTGATATAGTCAGATGTGTGTGGACCCTTTGAAGATGACTCTATTTGAGGAAATAAGTACTTGGTGACCCTTATTGATGATCATACTAGAAAATTATGGATCTATTTAATAAAGAATAAGGGTGAAGTGCTAGAAACCTTCAAGAGATTCAAAGCTCAAGCAAAAAGGCAAAATGAAGGTAAGCTGAAACTGTTGAGATCAGATGGAGGATGTGAGTATGTATTAGTTGAGTTTCATGAATTATGCATCAATGAAGGGATCACTCATGACGTCATTGCTCCCTACACACCTCAACATAATGGAACGACAGAAAGGGAAAACATAACCATACTTAATATAGTTAGGTGTATACTGAAAACAAAGAACTTGCCTAAGGTTTTTTGGGGGGAAGCTGTTTCTACTGTTGTGTATATACTAAATAGGGGTCCTACTAAGAGGTTGGATGAGAAGACTCCTGAAGAAGCTTGGACAGGAATGAAACCAAATGTGAGTCACTTAAAAATCTTTGGCTCCGTTTGTTACAAACATGTGCCTAAAGCAAGGAGGAGAAAACTAGATGATATGGGTGAAAAACTTATCTTCTTGGACTATCATTCAACTGGTGCTTACATAGTATTTGACCCTAGAAAGAATAAGTTGATGATGAGCAGAGATTTGAAGTTTGATGAGGATCAATGCTGGAATTAGAACCTTAAAAATTCTAAAAAAGGTTAAGAGACCCTTTTGCAATTTGAAGAAGCTTATGAAAGTGGCATTGGTGAGACTATAGCATCTAATCCAGTTGTTGTTCCTAGTATAATGGTGAATCCTCTAACAACTTGGAGACTCAGACAACTACCTTCAAGACTAAGTGATTATGAGGTATTCTTTGACTCAACAATCAATGTAGATGGTGATTTTGTGCAAATGGTATTGCTTTTTGAGATGGAACCAGTAGACGTGGATGATTTTTTGAACCAAACACATTGGGTTGAGGCAATGGAGGAAGAACTGAGGTCTATAGAAAGAAACAATACTTGGAGTCTAACTAAATCGCCAAGAGGAAAGAAAGCTATAGTTGTGAAGTGGGTGTACAAGACCAAGTTGAATCCCAATGGTGAGGTTTCCAAGCACAAAGCCAGACTAATGGCAAAAGGATTCCTACAAAAGAAAGGTCTTGACTATGATGAGGTATTTGCTTCATTAGCTAGACTTGGGACAATGAGGTTGGTGATTGCTATAGCTAGTTTCAAGTGTCGGGAGATCAATCAAATGGATGTGAAATATGCATTTTGGAATGGACCTCTAGACAAAGAGGTGTTTGTGACACAACCACTAGGATTTGAGACTAAAGGCAAGGAGGAATTGGTGAACAAGTTGCATAAGGCCTTTTATGGGCTTAAGCAAGCTCAAAGGGCATGGAATAAGAGAATTGATACTTTTCTGCTATAACTTGGTTTTATGAAGTGCACAACAGAATATGATGTCTATGTAAAGGGCAATCATAAATCAGAATTACTTATAGTATGTCTCTATGTAGATGACTTGTTGATCACTAGAGAAAGTGTCAAATATATCTCAGCAGTCAAACAACAAATGCAGACAGAATTTGAAATGAATGACCTTGGACAGCTAGCACATTTCCTTGGTATTGAATTCAAGAAGACATATCAAAGGATTTTTATGCATCAAAGCAAATATACTGTCGATGTGCTAAAGAACCTTGGAACATTGCAGACCTAGCTGAATAAATAAAATGGTTGATAAAACCTTGTTTAGACAAATGATTGGCTCATTAAGGTATATATGCAATACTAGACCTAACATTGCATATTGAGTAGGATTAATGAGTTGATTCATGGAAACATCTAAGCAAACACATCTAATTGCAGTAAAGAGGGTGATGAGATACTTGAAAGGGACAATTGGCTTTGGAATCACATTTCTAACAAAACAACAAAAACAACATGGAGTTGGTTGGTTTTTCTGATACAGATTAGTGTGGTGACAAGATGGATAGAAAAAGCACATCTGGCTATCTATTCAGCTTTGGTGATGCTCCTCTAAGTTGGTGTTCCAAGAAGCAAGATGGTGTGGCATTGTCTTCATGTGAAGCTGAATACACATCAACTTGTATGTGTTCATGTCAAGCTGTTTGGATGAAGACTTTGTTAGAAGAATTGCAGATAAAACCAGATGATGGGATTTTGTTGATGGTGGACTACAAATCAGCAATCAATTTGACACTAAATTCAGTTTCTCATGGTAGAAGAAAGCATATAGAGACTATATTTCACTACATAAGAGAACAAGTGAGCAATGAGAATGTCAAGCTGAAATTCTGCAGTTCAGAAGAGCAATTGACTGATGTTTTCACAAAATCTTTGAAGAAAGAAATGTTTGAGAGGCTGAAAATGAAGATATGTGTAAGAAATGGGTAATAAATGCTTAATTAAGGATGAGTGTTATAGAAATAATGTAATTTTAACATCAATAACAAAAAATAAGGAAACTTCCACCAGTAGAAGTTTGAGAATAACAGAAAATGAGGAAACTTCCACTAGTAGAAGTTTTGGTTATTTCAGCCTTATTAGTTTGTATACTTTCCCAATATAGAAAGTTAGTTAGAGTTAGTTGGAATTTGGAAGCTATAGATAACACTTAGACATTTTAAAGATGTATGTTGTTGTAATTGATACTCAATACATTATCAATACAATTTAGTTCTTTTTTCTTCATTATTCTTGATAATACACATTTCTCTCATACATATCTTCTTTTCATTTTTCCTCTGTTTTCTGCTACTACACTTAATGTGCATATTGTTTTTCTTTTGTTGGTTGTTCGGTGTATTATGTATGCATAGGAGAGTAGTCTTAGTTTAACAATATCCTCTTTAATAAAGACAATTTAGGAAGATTCATTCACTAATTAAATGCAACGCTCATAAATTTGTTCTACTATTAAAAAGATTTATAAGGAGAATAGTTTTTATAGGTCCATACAGTATTAAACCATTGGAGGAGAGGAACACAATTAAATTTAGAGGAAAGCCAAAAATAAAGCAAATAAGCATTTAAGATAAACATGACTCAATTGTTTATGGAAACAAGATCTAAAGTTTGGTTAAATTTCATCCTTAATAAATTGAGCCAAACTTAAAATCATCATTACTAATTTTTTTCTTCCAAATCTTTAGGAACCAACTACATAAATACTTTTACTCCTAAATTAATTGTTCAGTTATAACTAAAAATAAATAATAGTCCCCAAGTATTTTTCACTATGATCAAATTGACCTTTTACAATTTTCACTTTGATCAATTGTGTTTAATTTTGTAAGGATTAAATTCTCCCATTATAAAAGTACTAATCAACCCAATTGTATCTTCAAAAATGTTGTTGAGGATCATTTATTTAATCTAAAAAAATAGGTCTACACAAAAAATATTTAGTATTGTTTTGTTGTTTTGATTAACGTGTATTTGGGTGTTAGTTTTAAGAAGGAACTAGCAACATACCCGTGCATCAGTGATGCATGAGGCAATACTTCTTTACTGCAAGATTAATAACACATATTACATGTATATTTATATGGTTAAGAAACATATGTTACTTGTGTATTCGTATTGTTAAGAACACACATGTGACTCGTGCATTCGCGTGACTAAAAACACACATGTTACTTGTACATTCACATTACGAAGAAAACACATGTTACTCATGCATTCGCATAGTTAAAACACACATGTTATTTATACATTCACATTATTAAGAATACACGTCTTACTTGTGTATTTGCATATTCAATCACATAAGAAAAAGAAATGACAATTTTTAATTTGAAATTTCTAATTGAAATAACAAAGTGAAAGTCTGAAACATGATACCATATTATTTTTATTAAAATAAATATTTTTAAAATTTATAGAAAATGGAATGATTTTTTCAATTTTAAATACGATTTTTTAATGAAAAAATGGAAATCAAATCATTATACTAAATGAGTTTTTTTATTAGAAATATATTTAAAAGTTATAAAAAAACTTCAATTTTGAATTTGATTTTTCAATTATAATAGAGAAAAATTAAAATTCAAAGAATCTGAAATATTAAAATTCAATTGGAAAAGTGTTACAAAACTTTGATGAGGTGTAACAATGCAATTATTCTTAGATTAATAGTAAACGTTAAATAATATACATATATTAGTGTAAAGAAATAGTTTGGATGTGAAAAATGATTTCAATCTCATCTAATGCTCAATGTCTATTACATTTTAACATAATAAAACATAGGTACGGTAAACACTCAATTTTGGTAAGGTAGCAACATAGACCAACCGCTAATTAGTATTAAATTATTAACATATAAAATATATAAAAAGTAAGGATAATGTGGGAAGGTACATAATAATAACATGTGACATGAATCTGTTTTATTTTTTATTTTTTAATAACTTAGAACACTTTAAGATGGGAAAATGTGAGGAGAATGTGACATATGACATATTTTAAGATGGGAAAATATGAGGAGAATGTGACATGTGGCATGAAGGGAAAACATGTGAGGAGGATGTGACATGTAGCATGAGAGAATTTTTTATATTATATTGTTAATAGATAGAAGTAAAAGGTAAGACATATATTCAATCTTAAATTAGGATAATTATAGAATATTTTTTTATAAATAAATAGGAAATAAAGTGACAAGTTATTACAAAAATTATATTATTATTTCTTATTTATAAAAACATGATATAGCTCCCTAATTTTAGAATTAAAAAATATTTCTTTTTCCCTTAAAACTAATTCAGAAGCATATACACCTAAAAATTATTCATTTAAATTTCAATCTTAGTCTTCATTAGGGATGACAAAAAACACGACTAGTGGATACCCATAAAAATACTGATAACAGGTACCCACAATAAAAATTCTCATAACCCGCTCATTATAAAACAAAAAGGATTTAGGCACAAACATCTTGCCACACTTTTAGACACTAGCAAATTCAAAACTAAAGCCCAAAATAGACTTTTAGTTCATCACTCACTTTCTCACGCACCTAAAGCCCAAAATGTAAAGATAATCTCTCACCTTCTCAATCACCTTCTCACGCACCTTCATCACTCTCTCTTCCTTTCACTTCATCACAAGTGTGGCAAATTTATCCATTCACTTTCTTTGCCATAAATAACTTTATCACTTTCACTTCATCATTTTCACCATAGCAAAAGCTTCTCATTCTTCAAGAAATCACTTTCCACAAACACTTCAACCACTTTTTCTTCCTTCTGATCCTCATCCTCAACTCCAAATCCAAGTCCAGATCAGTTTAATGAAGGTTTGCTTCAATCTCCATTTTTGTGTGTTCTTTTGGTGAATTTTAGTGTTTACAAGATTTTTTCTTTTGGGTATGTAAACTTTTGTTGCAATGTCTTTTACGGATCAATGATGTTACAATCTTTAATTGTTTTTTGTTGATCTGGATCTACTTTGTAGCTTCTATTTTTCTCTTTGTGGATTTCAATTTTTAACTTGATTTTACTGTGAGGTGTTAGGATTTTGACTTTTATGATTCTGCTAATTTGTGTTTTTTGATTTTATGAGTTTTATGATATATCGTATTCTATGCAATGAGAAAGAGTTATTGCTTCCTTTTCTAAAAATTATGGTACGTTATGCGAGGCTGTTTGGTTGGTTGCACAATGCACATTGATTTGCTCAAAGTTACATATGGCAGTGCTTGAGGTCTGATGAAGCAAGATGAATTTTAAGACTCATTTTTTGCATTCATGGTTACATTGTGTTTGCTGCATACAATCATCTGAAAATATATGTGAAGTCCTTAGTGTAGAGAGTCAATAAATCATTTGTAATTATATTAGAAATAAATTGAATCAGATTTATTCTTCATTTCACCAACAATTTAAGTCTAACATTAAAACAAGATCTATAAAAAGATTGAAAGCCATGGTTAATCTTAATCACATCCAAACATTATACAGATTTGAAATTGTGTAAAGGAGATTAAACACATCATGAATTGAAATAAGGGAATATACTTTTTGATTATGAGTTAAGAAGCATAGTTATATATTTTCATAGCCCCTTTGCACTCATGCTATGAACAGGAATTCATAAATAAAGATGGTTTTCAATCATATATATGGTGCAGAACAAAATTTATTGTGGAGGTAATACCGTACAGGTTTTTAAATGTATGAAAACAAATTGTCTATTTATGTTGGTACTTATTCCAAATTACATGGCTAAGATGGTAACATGCCAACCTAATTCAAAAGTTGCAGATTAAAAATTAGATTCTCAAACGTGGTCTTATTGATGAGATTTTTCTATGAATAGATGAATCCCTCAATTATGTATGGGGTCTTAGTCTCCTTAGGTTGTTTTCTTTGTTTCCAACCATTCCTAATTGAAATTTTTCCTTATGTTGAAAATTGGGAAATAAGTATTAAGTATACAATTAGAAATACCAAGCCTTCTATGCATATAACTACATGAAGCAAGCCTGACATTCAGATGTAATTTCTGTAATGTACATATGTAGTAATGAACATTAATCTAAAAAATTAAATATGATTAGTAATTAAATATGCACATTAATCTCTAATGTGTAACATTGGAGGAATTCCTACCTTTTCATTAAATTAGATCGATTAAATGATAAACTTTAATATCCTACAAATATTTTCATAAGGTAATTTCCATTGTTGGGAATTGCTGCAAATTTAGCTTTGTAGAAGGGTGATAAAGGTGAGTCTCGATAAATAAGGTCGATGGTTAAACGATTAACACTTTTGGATTCAACTTAAAGTAGTGTTAACAATGGGAACAATACAACGACCAAGAGTAAAACTTGCTTCATGTTGGAGAACTTAGGGATGAGGGAGAATGCTTGAGATAGAGAGAGGATGGAGGTTGAAGACTAATTTATGCATTTTTATAGTAACATTGGAAATAAGTCAAATTAGAGTCATAACAAGGTATCAACTACTTTCTTATTTTTATATTATACCATATTTTATGCAATATTAGTTATGTGAAGTTTTGCTAACTGCATTAGTACTCTATTAATGGTCATCTTTATGATAGACATGACACTCCATAATTCTCTTAATGAGACAAATTTGTTTTTTATATAGGTCATGGTTCATGTCACTATGACTTTATTCCCTGATCCCAACTTGAAATAACTAGAAGAGCATTGAGGTAATACTTAAGATGTTGTTAAGTTAATCATTTAGTATCTCTAATGATTTAGCAATTATAAACAGATTCACGCAGTTATGATCAATAAGAGTTGGATTGAGAAACCAATTAGATCAAAGGACTTCTTGGATGGGGTGGTGCAATTTTTGGATTTCGCCTTTTCAAATGTACCTATAAACGATCAAATTCCATGTCCTTGTATTACATGTGGATTTCTTAAAATGGGTAATAGAATTGAAGTGTTTAGTCATCTACTACAAAAAGGGTTTCCCACAAAGTACCCATTTTGGTACATGCATGGGGAAAAGCACAATTAGATCAAAGGAGTTCTTGGATGGGGTGGTGCAATTTTTGGATTTCGCCTTTTCAAATGTACCTATAAATGATCAAATTCCATGTCCTTGTATTACATGTGGATTTCTTAAAATGGGTAATAGAATTGAAGTGTTTAGTTATCTACTTCAAAAAGGGTTTCCCAGAAAGTACACATTTTGGTACATGCATGGGGAAAAGCATGTGCAAGATAATGTTGAAACTATAGCCCAACCACAAGAAGAGTGGGTTAGACAATATCCAATGCAGGATATGTTAGATGATGTTTTTGGCATCTTTGATGATAGTGGAATTCAAGATTTCGGTCACTCAAATATACCAAATGATGACCAGCCTAGGGTGATGTAAGTAAAGTCCAACAAGAAAAAATAAAAGAGCAATCATGTGATGGAAATGAAGAATTGTACCCTGGTTGCAAAAAATATAGTAAAATATCATTCATTGTTCTTTTGTATCATATAAAAGTCTTATGTAGTGCTTTAAATGATGCTTTTCCCCATGCTAAACTCCCAGCATCTTTATATGAGGCAAAAAAGTTGATTAAGATGTTAGGTTTAAGCTATGAAAAGATTCATGCATGTCCGAACAATTGCATATTATATTGGGGTTCATTGGAAGACAAGAAGAGAGATAATTGCAAGATTTGCAATGCATCTAGGTGGAAATCTAATGGAAATATTAGTGGTGCAAATGATATGGTGGTTGGCCAAAATAAAAAATATATACCAACAAAGGTCTTACAGTACTTCCCACATATACCATGATTGCAAAGGCTATACATGTGTTCTAAAACTGCAGAGCTTTTAAAATGGCATGCTAAAAAGGCAAACCCTGATGAGTTGGTAAGACATCCGAGAGATAGTAAAGCATGGAAGGAGTTTGACAAAATGTATCCGAACTTTGCTTTAGATTCTCGTAATATATGGCTTGCATTAGCTATATATGGTTTCAATCCATTTGGAACTTGAAGTTTTAATAATAGCATTTGGCCTGTGATATTGTATACTTACAATTATCCTCTATGGTACTGTATAAAGCAAACTTCTCTCATGATATCGATGATAATTCCAGGTCCTAAGATGCCTGACAATAGTATTGATGTTTACTTGTAGCCCCTAGTTTCAGAGTTACAAAAATTGTGGAAAGGAGTGCAAGCTTATGATTCCTCTACAAAAGAATCATTTCAAATACGTGCTGGATTGTTTTGTACTATTAGTGACTTCCCAAGTATAGACAACTTATCTGGATGGAACACTCATACATCACTTGCTTGTCCATCATGTAATTTTGATACAGCGTCTAAATGGCTAAAGTTTGGCAAAAAATATTGCTTCATGGGATATCGTCGATATTTACCACTTGATCATAAGTATAGGATCAATAAATCATCCTTTGATGGTTCTATTGAGCTTAGACCTGCCCCTATCACACCTTCAGGTTCAAATATGTTGCGAGATATAGAGTCAGGTCATAAAAGGCCTCGTGATGAGGTTAAGAGTGAAAACAACCCGCCACAATGGAAGAAAAATAGTATATTTTGGGATCTACATTATTGGAAACATCTTCTTATTCATCATTGCCTTGATATGATGCACATAGAGAAAAATGTTGGTGACAATGTATTATTCACAATACTTGATGACAAAAGTAGAACAAAAGATAATCTTAAAGCTCATAAAGAATTACATGCAATGAGAATTAGAGAGAAGCTTCATCCATATCCGAAGGGAACACATATTTATAAAATTGTTTATTTATTTAAATTTTTATATATATTATAATTTATTGTTATTATTTTAAGATTATATATCATCTACTTTATTACTATTTTATAATAAATTGTGTTGATTTGACTATAATAATAAATTTATCATATTTTCGTATTATTCATGTAATACTTATTTTTATATATTGATTATTACAAAAATATACAAAAATATAATAAAAATTAAAAACTCGTTTAGTACCCACAAATAGTGTAAGTTTGAGAACGAGAAAGCACTACATTCGCCCACCCAACTCTATTGTCATCCCTAGTCTTCATGCCATAATCCTACTATTATTTATTGTTTATTTATCTCCACATATGTGGGATGAGCAATACAATGGTTATTTCTTGTTATGAGTTCATACCATTCATTTTTTTACGAGTTTGTTTTTATAAGGTCATGGAAGAAAGAAACAAGTTTCGGAGCCATAAAATATATTTATGGAATAGTTGAAGCCGTTTATTTTCCTTCATTACACTTCTAAACCACACTCGTAAACAACCCTAAAAAATATTAACATTTCTTTATAGCCCGTAGATTACGTGTCACTAAAAGTTACCAGTTGGTATGAACAACCATATTTTAAACAACTACATAGAAACATAATGATTATCTAGGGTTAAAAATAAATAAAGAAATGAAGAAACATGGTTATTATAGTATTCTAGCCAACAAAGAAGAATTGAAAAATAGAGGATAATTGGAGAAATATTCAGTGTTGAATAATTTTGGAATTGTACTAGCAACAAAAAAACAAGGAGTGAAAAATAAAGAAATAAAAGAAGGTGGATAAATGCAAATAATTAACTCATTTAAAAAAAATAATTATCTGATGAAAAAACAATTATGACACCGAAGAACTAGTGGCTAAGCTGCAGACTAAGTCGCTTTATTGGTACTGCCAAAATTATTCAAACATACTATCAATTACGATGTCTCTAGGATAAAACAACCAAGATTATTGTATTAGACCTCCACAGTATTATGAGAACTGTTCTAGAATTATGCCTACAATTATGGCTATTGATGTTCAAAAGTACCACAAAAAGAAAGAGGGAGAAGACTAGAAGTGCTTCGAAAGAGATAGATAGATAGATAGATAGAAGAATTTAATAAATGTGTCCAAAATGGTGCATTTTGTCAAGAGCTCAAAGACTATATTTATAGGGTTGGGTAACCCAAATGGTAATAAGAGCAACAGACAGAATCCATCTAATGCCAAAAATAATTGATTAGATGAAACGCAAGAAGAGCGTACGCTGGCGTCTGCAAGACGTACACAGACGTGTGCCCAACGTTCAAAACATGTGTATGGTGTGTACACAACAGTGAATACATGTGTTAAATGCATGAGGACATGTTGATGTGGTCTATTTCATTGAAAAATGGGTAGTTTCTTTAAAAATATTTATAATCTTAAGCATGCATACAAGCCGGGTTAAGTCAAGCCAACCGATAGTGATTGTGCATGCTTGGTTATGTGACTGACTTCCCCACCATAAAATCTTATTTGTGCTAGGCTACACCCCAAGAAGCACAACTCTTAATTATAAGCAGTCCCCAAGTGTTTTCTCTACCCGTGTGAGTCTTCTTTTTATTATTTCACACTTTCTTTTTATAAAAAAAACTAACAATCCCCAATTTAAATTTAAAATGAAATAGATAAGAGTGATAGTATGTTCTATAAGATTATGCATAAATAAATATGTTTTATGACTTGAACCTTTGCATAGTGAGTAAGATTCAAATTTTATTATAGCGTTTTGTAGCCTTGAACTCTGTTTCTAACACCAAACTATGCATAACCTTTACAAGGGTTCACACTATAAACATGTGCATTAAAAATGTCATGCATGTCTATCCCAGTATAATGAACACTTTAGAAATTTATGTCTAAATAATTTCATAGAGAACGACCATCACTTCCACATTCACATAGGCGAGTCTATCAAGAGTACTCATATAGTCTATGTACCTACTCCAATTAGAGTATAAATCTTATTAAGAGTTTATATTAAATCAACCTATCATTACTTAAGGAATCGTGCTTCTTATATCACATGTTCATTTTATATCACTTCATGACTTGTTGTTATCAATTGAAACTATTTATTGAAATCTTCAGTCACCTAGTTTGGGTTACCATCAAGAATGATTCACCTAAGGGAAATATTATCTGTTTTCGAAGTATTTTGGACTTTATCTCTAATGATTCCTTTCATCAAAGAATCTTCTAGTTTCTCAACAATATGTACATGATTCACTCTAACAGCTTTAATTAAGAGTAACTCTCTAACAATGTTATGTTTATGACGTATTTGTTGTTTGTTTACATTGTAATGATGATTCTCAATTTTTTGCAATAGTCGTGGTATTATCACAATTGATCAACACAATTGATATTGGTTTTTCCCATACGGATATCTTTACAAGCAAGCCTCTTAGCCTACTTGCTTCTATACTTGTGGTTACTAGAGCTATTACCTCAAATTCTATAGTGGACTATGCCATGATATTTTATTTCCTTGGATTCCAAGAAACAACTCCTCCAACTATGCTAAATATATAGCTAATTGCTGCTTTGGAATTATCTGAGAGAGTATTCTAATCTGCACCACTATATCCTTCAAGGGTAGTAGGAAATATTTTATAATGGGACCCAAGGTTCATGGTTCTTTTGAGGTATCTCATGACTCTCTTTGTAGTGTGTCAATGCTTTATACTTGTTCTACTCGTAAACCTACACAAAAATCACATTACATAGACAATGTCGGGTCTAATATAGTCATTGACATATCTAAGGCTTCCAATGATGCTTGTGTACTCACTTTGATGTACACCTTCACCAGTGTTCGAAAATAATTTTATACTAGGATCATATAATGTGCTAGCATGTTTTACGATCAAATTAATTATATTTCTTTAAGACTTTCTCAATGTAATGATATTAATCCAAATAAATTCCATATTTTGATCTATTAATCTTAATATCTAGGATTACACTCGTTTCTCCTATGTCTTTAATATCAAAATTGTTACATAATCATGATTTCAAATTATCCACAACATGAATTTTGAAACCAAATATGAGTAGATCATCTACATAAAGGCATAAGATTATACAAATGTCATTTTCAGACTTGTAATAAATACATTTGTCACATTAATTCACCTTAAACTCATTTTAGACAGTTAAATTGTCAATTTTTCATGCCACTACATAGGTGCTTTCTTAAGACCCTACAAAAACTTATCTATCTTACGAACTTTATTTTCTTTCCCCTTAATTACAAATCATTCAGGTGTCTCCTTGTAGATTTCTTCTTGAAATTCACAATTTAAAAAAGTGATTTTAATATTCATTTGGTGCACTACTAAATCATATAAAGCAGCAAGAGAAATCAGTACTCTAATGGATGTTATTTTGGTGACTAGTGAAAAGGTGTCAAAGAAATCTATATTTACTTTTGGCCTGAATCCTTTTACTGCAAGGCAGATGATATGTGTTAAATTGACCATAAATTTTATTATATTTTGGAGCACTTGTAACACCGCGAAAATTACTCCAAAAATTATGCTCAAAAATGGTATTTTTTTTTAATGATGTAATATAAAATCCTTTTCCTCATATTCGTTTCCTTTTCGGGATATCACTTTAAGTAACATAAATTGCAGAAAATCAATAATCGTTACCTAATGGTAACCAAAAACAACTCAACAAATCTTTGAATAATTCTCCATTGAAAGAGCGTGTTACGTAGTACATAATACAAGGTGGAATGAAATCTTCGCCTAAACTGAATCTATACAAAATAAGTTGAGTCATTCAACACATCAAAAGTATCCTACACAGATACCCTACTCAAAAAGCAAAACAAAAATGGAAATGGCTTCTAGCAGCTAGCTCTAGTGGCTGTGGGTGCACTACAACACTCGCTCAGATCCTCCTCCATCTCAGAGTCAGGGGAGAGGTCTACAATCTCGACAGATTCCTCTATGTATATTAACTCCACACAATCCTCCTCTTCAGCTTCCAACTCCTCGTCAACCTCTATCTCCTCCTTCGGGTCATAAGACGAATTATGTGGCCCAATCCCCGGTCTCGCATCTGCTTGAGGTTCGAGCATGGTCCACTGAGCGACTCTCCTCCATGATGGGGAACTGATCACATTGTTCCAACTCCGACGCCTCGTAGATGGCCCCACAGCAGCTGGTCCGTGAGGAGTCACAAACTGGATGGATGATACGACAGGTTCTGGTCTCCGATTGGGCAAAGTGAAGGAAGTCTCCAAGTCTGCATGATGGGATGAGAAGCGTATCGTGGAGCTATCGCAAACCATCTCCAGCTCTAAGGCACAATGGTCTGTGTAGGTGTATCGATCTCCATCAATCCTCCATGCTCCATCCTGAGACATCGAGAATCGGTAGCTCGGAGTCCTTGCTGAACGGTCCATCTAAACAAGAATGCGAACCGAAGAAAAACAAAAAGAAATGAGAGTAAGATATCTAATGAATATTATTCATCAACGACATGGAATTACACAGAATATCATACCAAGACAGACACACATGATATACACAATATAGATATCACATACACAAATGCAAATGATGAATGATGTTATAACTCAAACCATGAGGGTCAATATCCACGAGCTCAATGTATTAATGCTATGTTTATTTCATCCATAAACTATTCGGAAATAACCGAGAGTACAGGTCCCATAACAAGCCAATTTGAATGCACCAAATTATTCCTCGCAAGGATATATAATCGATCTACTCTAAAGAACTATCCATTTTAGGACGATGTCGTATCAAACACTTTATGGGCATCCTCTCATCAATCCTGATTGCAAAGAGGGGTTGTCAGAGATCATCTAGTTTGCATTGTGAAAATTGTCCGATCCAATAGATTACCTCATCCAGGAATACAAGGGACTCGTCTCACCTAGACTCTCCCTCAAGACTTTGCTGACGAACTACCACCATTGCCATCCCTCTCAACATCCTGGGGCTCGTGCGTCTCCCGTAAATTTCCTCTTCACTACTTCATTATCCATAATGAGTATGCACACTAACTGAAGTTAGCCGATTAAATCTTTTAATCATCCTTTTACATGATCAGCTCAACCTAAGACATCTCCCAAAGGAATGCTTCTTGTGGGACCCGATCTTACATCCTCACACAATAGAGGAATAACATCCTTACCACTACGAACCATCACTAAATTACCCTGGACGACCACATGGTCAAGCCTCTTACAGTCAAACGACCTCGCTGCATGGTATCATGTAATCTTTTTTGGGCATTGCCATAGTCACGACATCAATGTCGAAAACCTTACCCTAATAAGGCGCAAGAACAAAGGTAAATGTATAAGTTTGTTGATGGGAATCGGGCTTCTCACTTGGGCCATGGTCTCTCCCAAGTATTAAATGCACTTCACACCCAAGCTAGGGTTATTGCCTAAGCAATCAATCAATCAAAAGCAGTCAAAATTATTGTACGTCTCTCGCCCAAGTGAGAGACTGTCGCTCAAGTGACTAATTCATCAAAATAGACTCAATTTACTACCTGACTCTCGCCCAAGCGATGGACTGTCGCTCAAGCGTCATATCCACCAAAATCTGGCCAAAATCATTGTCTAGACCTCCCTCGGGCGAGGGACTGTCGCCCAAGCGCCCAGAACAGGCCAAGCATGTTTCCTGGCCCTCGCCCAGGCGAGTACCACTCGCTCAAGCGAGAATGGCTCACCCAGGCGAGGGTGGCCTAGTGGCATACGTGTTTTACTTTCTCGATCCCTACGTGTTTTACTTTTTCGAGTGATGTTCCTACGTGGTTAACTACCATATTACTTGATATTTTAATTTATCATAAGGCATACAACTTAAGAAATATTTGATTAAGTACGAGTTTCTTAATACACAAATATAACTCCAAACTTTTGAGATAGTTTAGGAGATTCGGGTGTCATATTCGGACACCACTATGTCACGATGTATTCTCCCTCACCTTAGGTTATTGAGCGATTGATTCCCTTTACGTGAAGGGTTAGGTTGTCTGACTTCGAAAGCTTCGAAACTAAACACAAAAACTAATTAGTGATTTACGAGTTAAAATTTTACTTGATAACCCTAAGGTAAATACATTGTTTAATCTATTTATGAACTCAATCGCTTTCATCTATCTGGTCCAAGATTCATATTCTTGAACAATCTTTTATTCTCGAAAGTCTTGTTCACGATTACCATCATTTTCAAGGTAAGATTTCAATAAAGTTTTCACTTTTATCACCGCATAGATTTATATTTTCATGGAAACTTTTTAAGCCATACTCACCACTTTAAGGTAAGTTTCTTAATCAAAGTCCACATTTTTTAAATTAATATCTCCTAAGTTGATCTTACCACTTTAAAGCAAGTCATCGTAAGTAGATTCCATATTTTGCACAATAGTTTCTCATGGTTATTTCAACATATTCTTTTCTAATACAACTACAAGTATTGATAGTGTTGATCTCATACCTAAAAAAACATTTTAAATCAAGGTATCCTTTGTTAGTCTTACCCCTTTAAAGTAAGTTAACTAAAGTAGATTTTACAAGTTCCATGATCATTTAAATACCTCCAAACATAACCACAAAGGTTAATAGGTGTTGGTTTCATAGTCATGAATAACATTATAAAGTTAGCATTTTTAAACCAAAATATCTTTTATTAAACTTACCACTTTAAAGTAACTTAACTAAGATATATTCACCAAGTTTCATGATCATTTCAACACCTCTAAACATAACTACAAAGGTTAATAGGTGTTGGTTTCATAGTCATGAATAACAATGAACCATCTATTCAACAAAAATTATTCAACTTATAAATATATAAATTAGAAACATGGCAAAATAAATACTTTCTATCTTGTCCAAGGCTGTGGTTACTCAAGCAAAAAACAAGTGAAAAGATTCAAACATTACATGGTTCAAAACTCCTTAAGGGTTCCTTGGATTTCATAATCATCTCCTTTCACTAAAATCAACCAAATGCATACTTTTAAACACTAAAAACAACCCCATGAACATCAAAGAGTTCATGATTTCAAAAACAACTTTCTAAGTTCAAGAAAGCACATATCTAGAGTTTTAAGCATAAAAAGAGTTAGGAAGATTATTAGAAAATGAAAACGGTTAAAAGTATTCATAACATACATATAAACATCATACTAAAATTTCATAAACATGTAATGGTTAGATCTTAAAGGATGAAGAAAAGAAAATGAAGAACTATCTTGAAATGCTTAGAAATTCAAAAGTAAAAAAAGAGTGTGAACATGCCAAGGATCTAAGCTAGGAGTTGGCTTTTAAGGTTAAGAAATCAGATTTGGAGAGGGGAAATACCAAAGGTTTTTCAAAAAGTGGATTGTGTAAGAGGTAGATGAGTGATTTAAGGGATTTTGTGAAAGAGATTTGTACTTTTGCTTGTTTGACAAGCAAGCTTCACTCATGAAAGTGATGTGACATCTTCGGAGAAACATTCACTATTAAACCATGCCCGAGTATTGTTGTCTAATACTCGGCCGGATATTAAAAATCTCCCGATTTTGGTTAACGGTTAGAACTTCGAAACGCAGAATCCAGAGTGAAAAATATTTAGAAATGCATTATGGACGAACTTGATGTCTATCTTGACCCAAAATAATATTTCGAAGCCAATGGCACAATCGGATTTCGATTCTGAGTCACGGAACTGAAAAACACGTTTTTGGGCCGAATTCGGGCGAATTTGACCCCAACAGTAGCTCAAAAACTTTCCGTCAGGGAAATTACGAATATTTACCATAAGATATGAATTCATAAAACGAGACTAACACTCAACTATGGTTTGGCCTAAATCGATACCAATTAATTTATAAAATTAATCATTAATAAAATAAATAATTAATAAAACATACACATAAAATTACGGTGTTACAACACTTATCTTATCTTGGTGATTCATGAATAATACCCAACTTATTATATACTTTTACAGGAGAATTTATATATGGATTAATGAATTATTTAATGCATTTTTTCAATTATATTTTGAATTAAAGGTGGAAGAATTGAAGAAAAATACAAAAGAAGAAAATGACTAAGTTGGCCAATCATGTTGGCGTGATGCTTAGGTCGTTAGGCCCTGGAAGCTACATGGTGCATGTGGAAAACCCTCACATAAGGGAAAAGCCCCACATGTAGGAACTTAATTGATGTGATGTTTAATGCTTATTTTAGATTGATAATCTAAAATATGATTTTAGATTTGATTTATTACGTGGAAATTAATTTTTCAAATTGGCTCATAGATTTATCATCTAATGAAGCGAAGCTCTAGGGATAAAGTTAGATTATTTGTCAAACCGACATCTAAGCTTAATACAAATTTTTTTAATAACTAGTCAAGGGATTAATAGTTATAAAATGAGTTGCATCATCTTTTTTACTGGGGAACCGTGTAAATGATAAAGAAATGATGTAATGAAATCAAACATAAATATAACTTGTATATTGAATAAATTAGATATTGAATTGTTAAAAAGTGATTTAATACTTGTCTTATTGAATTGTATATTGTCAGATTAGTTTACTTTACATTATTTTTAGTTAACAAACACCAAAACAACTTCGATCGAAATTTCATCGACTATGATTTAAACTAAAGAATACTATATTTTTTTATTCCAATTCTCTATGGGTACTACATAACCATATACTATTCTAAAATCGAGTCTTCAAAGAATTTGATAGTGACTATAATAAAGGATAATAAAAACAACATCACTAACCGAAACATCATCCATCATACTTTCCATCCCATAACTCGAATCACACCACTAGGTAATCCTTCCAACAAAATAACGACGTTGCTGGAGAAGTGCGTCAATAGAAAGCATTACTTCAGTGTTTATATTTTGCAATTGTAAATACAATAATTTAGTTGTATATAATTTTCCTTTTTGTTTCTTTAATATCGTGTAACTAATTTTATTGGTTAGTTTGCACACTTTCTTTGTACATGAGAAGTAGGCTTCCTGCTGACTAGCTCTTTTTCAATTCGGAAATTGAAAAAACAATTAGATAGAACAATAGCAAGGCAAGGAAAAAGGAGCAACAAACCTAGTTAAGAAGAGAAGAAGTAGCATATTCTTCAAGTCCCTCACTACAAACTGAAACCATGGCACACAAAAATAGACAATACTAGACAGTGAGTTGACAATCAAAAAATGAAGTCATGAGTGATTTTGTCAACTTTGTCCCAAGAAACATGATTAGGATTTGGAGACCAACCGAAACTTAAAGACCACCAGAGATAAAAATAGGATTGGTACAACTGATGTACACTAACCCTTTTGCAGGACTACATCATAAAGATCCATACACCCACCTTGCAAAATTCTATGATTTGGTAGGAAATATCGAGATTGTTGAAACATAAGAGGAGATCATGTTTTTGATGCTCTTTCTATTGACACTTATTGAAAACACCAAAGAGTGGTTCTTAGAACTTCTACAACATATACAAAATGATTAGAATCAAATGGAAGATAAATTCATGGGAAGGTATTTCCCACGAGGTAAATTTATATACTTAAAAACTGCAAATTCCATTTTTCTCAACGTGTAGGTGAAAGTCTATGTGAGGCATGGGATAGATAAAAGTATATGCTCGGGAAATGTCTCAATCATGGTTTAGATGCCCATACTCAAAATCTAATTTTTGTCAATGGTATTTTCCAACAACACAAGTGGATTTTAAATGCAACAATCGCAGGTCAATTGATGCCACAGCCACCTCAAGAGACTATTGATATCATTGAGTCTATGGCTCAAAATGATCGGAAAAGCCAACACCAAAGGAGGCCATCAAGAACGGGGGAAATGCTTGAGCTCGGATCCAATAATAAAGTGTTGGCTGAGAACAAACTATTGCAACAAGAATTGGATGAGGTAAATCAAAAGTTTCATGTTTTGTCTAAACAATTGTGAAATGATGTGATAAAATCAAACTTAAACATAAATTTATATTGAAATTGTTATAAAGTAAACTCTAATTCCAGCCTCATTCTTCTATTGAATTGTATATTTTTATTTTAGTTTAGTTTTACATTATTTGTAGTTAACATACACCAAAACAACTTTTATTGAAATTTCATTGCTAATGATTTAAACTAAAGAATGACATATTTTGTTGGGAACAAGCGAACAATCAAATAGTAAAGAGTACAGAGACAAGAGAATAATACAAGAGATTTAGTAACGAGGTTCGGTTAATTGTGTATACGTCTCCAGGAGAGTTGAGGGGTACCACTATATATTATTAGAGAATTAGGATTAGTGTTTGAATATTATTCTTCTTGCTACATTATCTTTACATAACATAAATATATAGCCCTCTACTCCAACCTCTTTTTATCAGCCCAAGCCCATAACTTGTATTGCTGTTATCTAGAGATATGATTTATTGCACAACAATCTCCATCTTCGCAAATATCATCAATCTCCATTTTCCATCATCGAGTTGGGGGCAATCCATAGTCCAACATCAGTGAATGTTCAGCAAGCTTAGGCAATGCCTGAACTTGTCAACGGTAACTTGTTTGGTTAGCATATCAGCTGCATTTTCTGAAGTGTGAACCTTCTGCAATAGTATCTGCCCATAAGCTACCAACTCTTTAATCTTGTGAAATTTCACATCAATATGTTTGGTCCTAGCATGATACACCTGGTTCTTTGCCAAGAAGATAGCACTCTGACTGTCACAATGCAGTGGAACTCCACATTGCTTAATGCCTAACTCATTTACCAGCCCCATAAACCATAGGGTTTCCTTAAAAGCTTCACCAGCTGCCATGTTGATATGAATCCCTTTTGAGAGGATTCGGATTTTTGTTTTTGATCGTTCTTGAATGTAAATCTTTGAGATAAATATGGATTTTTGCACTTTGAAACTTGTTAAATTTTTTATTGGTTTTTGTTTGGGTTATTGTTTGATAGTGGGTTATGATTGTTGTTGGTTTGGTTTTTAGTTGTTTATGGAGTGTGTTTGGCCATGGGGTTTTAGGATGAAGGTTGAGTGGGTTTGTGGATTATTTAGGGAAATTGTGTAAGGATGTTTGTTGGTGGTTGTGTGTAGGGTTATTTGGCCGTGTATGATTGAGGATTGAAGTTGATAGAAGAAGATGGATTAGATAGGAAGATGAAGGCACTATAAGCTTGATTGCTTGATAAGCCTAATGTATTTCGCCACAAGGAAAAGAACCTTGATAAGAAATGACATTGGTTTAATCAAGAAACTAGGAGAAATTCAACTAGCAATGGATTATTTTTCAAATAAAATTCAAGTTGTTTTATTTCCATGTGTAATTTGGTACAAATAGGGAAGGGAATTCGGCTAGGCCTTATTTCACATGTGCAAAGTAGTTAATTACATTCATTGGGTGCTCCTAATTGTTTTCCCCCATGTGCTAATTCGGTCAAGCCTTAGGATTGGTAGACTTTCCTATTTCATTTTTCTCATGTGCTGATTTGGCTAATCTTTAGGATTGATGTCTTTCCTTATTCTTTTCTCCATGTGCTCATTCAGTTAGGGCATTGTAGGAATGCATCTTCATAGAGCTAAGTGTCCAAATTCAGAATTGAAGGCTCTTGAAATTAATAAGGAATTAAATTATTGTCTTCATATCTCCTCATTATGGCTTGGTATCAATCTTCTTTAAGACAATTCAAATCAGATTTGACTCTCCTTTTTTAATTCAAATGCTACACCGAATAAGGAAAAGAATCATTGGTCATTTACTCACTTGATCCATTAAGGAAAGATTTGTCATGATCTTCTCTTTTGAATTTCACACGCTTATGCCAAGAAAGAAAGATTCACACGCCTATGCCAAGTAAGGAAAGATTTGTCATAATCTTCTTCTTTTGAAATTCACACGCCTATGCCAAGTAAGGAAGGTTTTTATGGCATTCAAATTAGATTGGTTGATGGTTCACGCCCCCTCCTCATTAGGAAACAAATCCCATGACTTGATGACTCATTCAACGTGCTCTTTCAAAATAGGCAAGGATCCATTGTGTCTTCATGGGGTGGATTCACGGCTGGATTACTCAGGGATTCCTCTTGGTTTGTACCTGGATTACATGGTTCTTAATTCAATTTATTGCAACTATAAGTTTAAGCACTCAAAGCTCAAAAAGGCAAATAGTAATTGTTCTTTCAAATAAGGAAGGAAAATAATTCCTAGACTACATGTGGGCATGATAATCCCCACTTATTAAATGGGACTCCCACACGCCTCAAATATTTCCTCTTTGGAATATATGGGCTTGGTTTCCTTGTTGGGCCTTGTTGATTCTGCCACTTCTTTTACTAACAGGTTGAGAGTTTGGTGTGCTTTCTTGGTTCTGGATCGGGTCATGGGCCCTCCTAGCCCACTTAGTTCTTCCTTGTTGACGGGCCTTGGTAGGTTCATATCACATGTACTCTGCTTCAGTTGTGGACATAGCAACAACAGACTAAAATAATGATCTCCACATAATTGGTCCACCTGCAAGGGTGAAGACAAACCCTATTGTGGACTTCCTATCATCCAAGTCTCTTGGATAGTTCGAATCAACATAACTAATAACTGAAGGCTTACTCTGTTGGCTGCCAAACATGATACTGAGACCTGTAGTCCCCTTCAAATATCTTAAAATCCATTTGACTGCTTCCCAATGTTGCTTCCCTGGTTTCGACATGTACTTGCATACTTGACTAACTGCTTGTGCCAAGTCCGGTCTAGTACAAACCATAGCATACATCAAGCAACCCACTGCACTAGCATATGGAACCTTTGACATGTATTTCTTCTCTTCATCTGTCTTTGGACACTGATCTAGGGAAAGCTTGAAGTGATTTACCAATGAAGTGCTTACTACTTTAGCATTGCTCATATCAAATCTCTCTAAGATCTTTTCAACATAGCTTTGCTGGGAGAGCCATAGTTTTCTAGCTCCCCTATCCCTGTGAATCTCCATCCCAAGAATCTTCCTAGCAGCCCCTAAATCTTTCATGTCAAACTCCTTACCTAGCAGCAATCAGCATATCATCAACATAAAATAGCAGAAAAATAAAAGAACCATCGTTCAGGCTTCTGACATAAACATAACAATCATACTCACAACGCTTATAACCAAGCTTCAACATGTAAGTATCAAACCACTTGTACCACTATCTGGGAGACTGCTTCAACCCATATAGAGACTTCTTCAACTTGCAAACCAAGTGACTCTGTCCAGCTACATTGAACCCTTCTAGTTGTGTCATGTAAATTTTCTCCTCTAATTCACCATGGAGAAAGGCAGTCTTCACATCCATTTGTTCTAAGTGCATATCCCAGCTGGCTACCAAGGCAAACACTACCTTGATAGAAGTGTGTCTCACCACTAGGGAGAAAAACTCATTATAGTCGATCCCCTTCTGTAGTGAATACTCTTTTGCTACAACACGAGCCTTGAACTTTTCCCCTTCTTTTTCTGACACTGTTGTCTTCCTCTTGTACACCCAAATGCACGTTTGTTTGGGGGAAATAAGACAAGCTCCCAAGTTTGGTTCTTCTGTAGAGACTTCATCTCCTCCATCATGGCACACATCCATTGTTCATTCTCCTGACTGTTTATAGCCTCTTGAAAGCTACATGGATCTCCTGAACTGATATGGAGAGCAACTGAAACCATATCCTCAAAGCCATATCTCTCTAGAGGTTTGATAAGACATATATCTCTGTCTCTAGCAAGTAGATACTCCTGCACACCTGAACTCTCCGCCTGCGAATCATCATGTTCTTGACTTGAACTAGTGAATGGTTCATTGCCTTTATTCACCTGAACCATTTCATTGCTCACTGGAATCATATTTGATCCCAAAGTCTCTCCATTTGACATGAACACCTCTGTCGAAACTGACTGTTTCATCATGAAATCTTCATCAAACACTGCATCTCTACTCATGATACCACTTGTTGGGAAATCTTCATCCATGGGTTACAACATTCCTCCATGGGCTAAGTGAAAGAAGCATAGAAGTGGGTTTGACACCACATCTTAACCCAAAACCTTAAGGCATTAGGTCTATAGGTCTATCCACTTATATGTTCTTTAACTCATCCATTTTTGCCCAATGTAGGACTTCTTCATTCACACTTGGAATAACCAACATCTCCTCCTCAAGTGTGAATTCCCCTTCGATTATTGGATACACTAGAGCTCAACTCTCTACCTACTTGCACCATTGTGGCTTATCCTTTTATCAACAGAACACGCTGCCTTGACATCTCATCAGGAAGACTCGACACAAATATCCCTCATGTATCTACCGACCACTTGTCATTTAAATACTCCATTGAGTCGTCGAACCATCGGCTCTGATACCACTTGTTGGGAACAAGCGAACAATCAAATAGTAAAGAGTATATAGACAAGAGAATAACACAAGAGATTTGGTAACGAGGTTTGGCCAATTGTGCTTACGTCCCTAGGAGCGTTGAGCGGCTACCACTATATATTATTAGAGAATTAGGATTAGTGTTTGACTATTCTTCTCTTTGTTACATTAGGTTTACATAACATAAATATATAGCTCTCTACCCCAACCTCTTTACATTAGCTCAAGCCCGTAACTTGTATTGTTGTTATCTAGAAATATGAGTCATTGCACAACATATTTTATATTCCAATTCACTTTGGGTATGACATAAACCTATACTATAATATGATAGAGTCTTGAAAGGATTAAATAGTAACTATAGTAAATGATACTAAAGACAACATCACCACCATCCACCAACCGAAACATCATCTGTCACTCCTTCCATCCCATCACTCATGTCACATCCAATCCCTTTAACATCGAGTCTTGTTTTTATCAACTAATCCATCTGGTTTTAGTTTCATTTTTAAAATCCATTTACAACCAATAAGTTTTCAACCATGAGTCAAATCTTTTGAATGTACAGGTCTTATTAGATTCTAGAGAATTCATCTCATCATTTATGGCTTCTTGCCATAATTCAGCATCTGATGATGTCAATTCTTCTTCAAGGTTTGTTGGATCCTCCTCTAATGTATAGGTCACATAATCAGGTCCATACTCTTTAGCAGTTCTTGCTCTCTTACTTCTTCTAGGTTCTAATTCTATATTTTCATTGTTATCACTATTTTTGATAACATGAATGTGACTCGATGAAGAGCCCATACTATTTATCAATCTAAAAGGGAATTTTTTTTCAAAAATGTCAGCATCATTAGACTATTTGATCACTTTTGCATTAAGATATAAAAGATGCATGCTTTGATGTTAACAATATACCCATTGAATACACATTCATAGGCACTGAATACGAGTTTAATTCTCTTAGGCCTGGGATTCGAATATAAGCCACACAACACCAAGTTCGCAAATTAAACAAATTTGGTTGTTTATCCTTTAATATCTCATACGAAGATGTTTTGATTTTTTATTTGGAGACTCTATTTAGAACATAATATATTGTTAATAATATTTCACCCCATCACGAAGATACAGCACCAAAGCTTAACATGAGATCTACAACTAATTAAGTAAATATTCCATTTTTCTTTCGGCTTTACCATTCATTTCAAGTGAATATGGCATTGTTTCATGTATGATTACATGCATCTTATAAGATTCATTGGATAAAATAGAATTATACTCAATGTCTCTATCACTTCAAAGTTTCTTAATCTTTATGTTATATTGATTTTTAGCTTTAGTCATATATATTTTAAACATATGAAGAGATTCACTTCTATTTTTCATGATATAAGCACACGTATAATTAGAAAAATCATCAATAAAATATCGTTTTTTTTATTTCCAATCCACATTATATCTAGTTCACATATATCAGTATGTATTAAATCTAATGACTTAGATTTGCTAATCACTGATTTATCTGATTTCTTGGTATTAGTGTAACTTTGGAATTAATCCTAAGTTGTCGATGTTAAAAATCATACGTTTATTTATATGATAGAAGTATGTCAAATATCAAAATTATACAACATTTAAATGGAAGGAGAAGTTTTTTCATATTAATGTTTAAATTAAACATGTCATCACTGATATTATTTTTCCTAAAATACCTCGTTCTAGTAAGAGTATACAAGTCTCCTTCGTGAACCTATCCTTATTTAGAAGAAAGCCAGAAACTAGATTCTTCCTCATATATGGAGTATGCATAGCATCTTTGAGAAACAAAGTCTTTGCAAAAGTGAATTTCAACTCTGCATCTCTAGTTCTAGCAACATTAGTGGTATAAGATTCACCCAAAAACACTTTCTTATTCTCAGCTATTGTGTATGTTTTAAACATAGCATGTTCATATCAGACATGGAAGGAGGCGCTAATATCTACCAACCACTGTTCTGATCTTCCAACCATAGTGATCTCAGATATCACAACAATGAATTGCTCTTCAATCATGTTGGTTTTTGGAAGATCACCATTAGTTTGTTTCTGCACTTGTATGACATATGACTTGATTTGCCAAATTTTTAGCAGATGAACGGCTCACTTGGGCCATTTCTTATAGGCGGTTGTTGTCTTGTAGTATGTACCTTTGGAGGGATCCAATTTATGTTGCGTATTGTGGTTGTGATTCTCAAAGTTTTTGCCAAATGTCTTTAAAATTGTATCTACAAATTTCATTTTTAGTATTGTTGTCTGCATGCTTCTTCCTCAATGCACATACGAGTTATCATACTTTCCAGAGATAATTCCATAGTCTTTTGTCTAAGAAGGTTTTTAAAGTCCTTCTAGGTAGGGGTAGTTTGCCAATGACGACAAAAACTTGAAGTTGTTCATCTAGAGACATTCTCTGAGATGTAATATGATGAACAATTTTTTGTCACACATGGGGTTAAGCTTCTACTCATTTATCATTAGTCATCTAATATTTGAAACAACAAATCACAATATATTTTTTAGTATCAACTTCCTCATTATCATATTTTTCTTAAGTGCACTCTACACTTTCTTGACACTTTTTCTTAAGTGCATCCTACACTTCCTTAGCATGTTAAAATGAAGTTTTTACATAAAAATTCATGTCCCTACCACAGGGCTAAATCTATAACTATTTTATTCTTTATTTATTTTTCAACATCCTTAGATATTAGGGGTGAGCATGAATGGGGTTGAGACAGGTTAAGGCTTGTCCTCTACCTGACCCTAAATGTTGGTCAATTCAATTTTTGAACCCAGACTTAGACATGAAGCTAACCCGATCCTAAATATCAACTGAGTCAACCTTTAAACCTGAACCCAACACTAGACCCGATTAAATATATTACATACTCATTTTAGATAAAGTCTTCTAGATATTATTTATTATTATGAATATGTAATTTGACATATAAAATGATATATGTATATATATATATATATATATATATATTATGAATCATTTATATATGACAGAAAAAATTAGAGAATCAATGATACTTTCGACCAAAAAAGTATCATTACTTTGTTCATTTGAACAGAGATACATACAAACATGATGAATGAGTGACCATGTGGTGGTTCGAGTCAAGTCTTGTTTGGTCCCTATCCGGTCCTAAATATTGATCAGGTCCATTTTTTGAACGTGAACCTGACCATGAGACCCGACACAATTTGTGCTCGATCATGATCGGGTCGTACCAGATCAGTAAGAATTCAGAATGTTGGCTACTTTTCTCATAGTATGAAAAAATATCATTTTCTATTGTCAACGTTTGAAATGATATTCTTCAAAACCAAAAAGGTTTGTCGTTGCCAAAGTTGAGAGAACTACAACCAATAATTTTTTTGATAGCCATGGCAAAATGAAATACGTGTTAAAAATATTATAAAAACAGTTATGACACTGAAGAATTATTGGTTGAGTCGCGAGCTAAGTCGCTCTCTTTAATATGTTTTGTGGTACTGCCAAAATTGTGAAAACAGATTATCAATCACAATGTCTTTAAGATAAAATAACTTATACTGTTGTATCGGATACCCACTGCAATGTAAGAACCGTTATAGAATTATAACCCTAACTATGAATATTGCCACTCAAAAGTACCACATAAAGAAAGAGGGAGAAGAAGGTCGAAAGTGTTTTGAGAAAGATAGAAGAAGTTGAGAAAATGCATCTCAACTGATGTATTTTGCCAAGACCTCGAATGCTCTATTTATTTGGTCTCACAATCCAAACGGTCAGAAAAGCAACAGACCAAATCACATCTGATACAAAAAATGAACACTCAGATAAAGCCGACCGTGCACCGACGTGTGTCCAACGTTCAAAACATTCTGTATGGCGTGTGCCCAACGTTCAAAACATTTTGTATGGCGTGTGCCCAACGGTCAAAATGTGTGTAGTCATGCGGTGAGTGATCTTCCCACCATAATACCCATATTTATGTTGGGCCACATCCTCAATGTAAAGAGAAAGAAAGCGAAGGGAAGATGATTGAGAAATGGTTTATGGCAATGGAAGATCGAGAGAAAGAGAGAAGGAGAGAAAAGTGATTGAAACGGTTTTTCCAACTAATGATTTGATAAACTGAATTGAGTGACCATAACAACTAATATAGTTCAAGCAATCAGTTAAACAAGTAACTGAAAACTAAAACAAAATTCTATCCTCTAACTAAGCTATAACTAACTATTTCAAAGTTAGATATTTACACAAGAGATAAAGCATAATACTATTCTAATCTATCCCCCTGAAACAGAGGGAGAGCTAAGGACAATGCTTCAGAAATCTTGTCATTTTTGTCTTGAACTTGGAGTTGATTCCTCAAGGTGACAAACTGATTATTGGGAAGAGGCTTAGTTAAAATATTTGTTGTTTGGAATTCTGAAGGTATATGCTGAACAGAGAGGGTTTTATTTTGAATCTTATCTCTAACAAAATAAAGATCAAGTTCAATGTGTTTTGTCCTATTATGAAGGACAGGATTGTGAGACATTGCAACTGTACTTAGGTTGTCACAAAAGACAGTAGGAACAGTGTAACTTATGTGAAGTTCAGTGAGTAAGGACTCAATCCACATGAGTTCTTGAGTAGCTAGAGCTAGACTTCTATATTCTGCCTCTGTACTAGATCTTGAGATGGTATGTGCTTCTTTGACCACCAAGTGACAAGGTTTGGACCTAGATAAAGACAAGCTCCAGATGTTGACTTTCTATCATCCATATCAGATGCCCAAATGGTTGAAGAAGCTTTGCTGTTTGATGAGGCAGAGTTTGCAGAACTGAAAGGAATGGTTGATGAAGCTTTGCTGTTTGATGAGGCAGAATTTGCAGAATTGATGGTTAAGCCCAAGGTTTGAGTCCCTTGAAGGTATTTGAGAATCCTTTTAACTGCAGTCCAATGAGATACTAGAGGCTTTTCAAGGAATTGACAAACTTTATTCACACTATATGAAATGTCAGGCCTAGTAATAGTTGCATATTGAAGAGCTCCCACAATGGATCTGAAGAAGGTAGGATCTTCAAAGAAACATGTTCCATGTTTAGTATGCTTACAGTTACTAGCCATAGGAGTGAAGCTTGACTTGGCAGAAGACAGGTTGGCTCGATCAAGAAGGCCCCTTATGTACTTGGTTTGAGATAAAAATAGTGATCCATTTGGTCTATGTTTGACTTCAATGCTTAAGAAGTAATCCAATGGGCCAAGTTGTTTGAGAGCAAAAGTGTTGCTCAGATCAGTGATCACTTGTTTAACATGAGGAGGAGATGAGCCAATGACTATGATGTCATCAACATATACCAAGATATAGAGTTTGTATGTAGATGAAGTGTGAATGAATAGAGAGTTATCACACTTGCTTACTTGAAAGCCAAGTTTATGCAGGGTACCTTTTAGCCTCTCAAACCATTGCCTAGGGGCTTGCTTAAGGCCATATATGGCTTTGTTGAGTTTAAAAACAAGAGTCACTATCTTGAAACCCAACTGGTTGATTCATGTAGACATCTTCCTTGAGAAAGCCATTCAAGAAGGCATTGTTAATGTCTAGTTGTTCTAGACTCCACTGATAAGTAACAGCCAGAGTTAAAAGAATTCTGATGGTTACTGGTTTCACAACAGGAGAAAAAGTTTCATTGTAGTCCACACCATGCTTCTTATGGAACCCTTTGGCAACCAATCTAGCTTTAAACTTATTGATGGAGCCATCAGGATTTTCTTTGACTCTAAACACCCACTTGCAACCTATGGCATGTTTATGAGGTGGAAGAGGAACAAGAGTCCAAGTATCTAGAGCCATAAGGGCATCATACTCTGCTTGCATAGCTGTTTTCCAAACAGGGATACAAAGGGCTCTTTTAGCACTAGTAGGTTCAGTGTGAGTAAGGTAAACTTTGGGTTTGAAAATTCCTAATTTTGACCTTGTTTGCATAGGGTGAGTTGAAGAGGAAAAAGGAGCTGATATAGGTAAAGTATCTGGATTAGATGGTGAAGGACAGATCTCATCAATAGTAGAGAATGGATTAGTAGGTGAAATTGATGAAGGTGAGGGAAGCAGGTTAGGAGATTCAGTAGGAGTGGGAAGTGAAGTAGGTATAGGTGGTGAAAGAGTAGAACTAGGATTAGATGGAGAAATTGGATTTTCAATTGGAGAAACAGGCTTACATATCATTGGCAAGGAAGGTGTGACATTTGAGTCATTACTGTTATCACTAGGAACAACAGTATGATGAAAATTCTGTTTAAAGAGAAAGTTGAACTCATTAAAGATGACATCTTTGGAGATATAGATTTTGCCTTCTTTGGACAGACACTTATAACCTTTGTGGTGTATGGAATAGCCAAGAAAGACACATTCTAAACTTCTAAAACTAAGTTTGTGTTTATTACAGGGTCTTAGATGAGGGAAACAAGCACAACCAAATACTTTAAGTTGAGAGTACTCAGGTGACTGACCAAATAGGAGTTTAAAGGGTGATTGCATATCAAGAGTAGGAGAAGGTAGTCTATTTATGAGAAAAACAGCTTTAAGAAAGGCATGGTCCCAATAAAGCATGGGTAAATTAGCATGAGCTAATAGAGTTAGACAAGTGTCAACTATGTGTCTATGTTTACGTTCAACTGTGCCTTGTTGATGGTGAGTATAGGGACAAGAAAGTCTATGGACAATTCCCAAAGACTTGAAATACTCACTAAAGGGCCTAAATTCACCACCAAAATCACTCTGTACAGCCTTAACAAAGTGATTAAATTGTGTGTGAATATATTTGAGAAAGTATTGAAACACAGAAAGTGTTTCAGACTTCTGTTTTAGGAGAAATATCCAAGTGTGCTTAGAGAAAGCATCAACAATGGAGAGATAATACCTAAAACCTGTTACTGAATGAATAGGTGCAGGGCCCCATAAATCAACAAAAATTAATTGGAAAGGCAAGTGATAGACAATAGAAGAAATAGGGGCATGTAATCTATGTGACTTTCCTAAGCAACATGATGAACAGAAATCAGTCACAATTTTATTACCATGAGGAATATTGCATTGTTTCAATACAGTTTTAACAATAGCCTCATGAACATGTCCTAATCTTGAATGCCAAAGAGAAAACATGCTAGAATTATTACAAGAAACAGTATTGGAAATGGGCAAACCAGCACAACCCGAATCAGTGTTTTTAACAGAAAAATTAGATTGACCAGATAGTTGATGAAGACCATGGAGAACATAAAGGCCCTCCTTAGTGAGAGATCCTTGGAGTAAAACTTCATCAGTAGCCTGAGATTTCACATAACAAACATTAGGGTGAAATTCAAAGTAACATAGATTGTCTTTAGTAAATTGTGAGACACTAAGAAGGTTTTTGGTTATTGAGGGAACACAAAGAAGATTGTTTAATGAAAGAGAGATATGAGGATTAAGAAGTGAATGTAAAGAAGATTGTCCTACAGAAGAAATTGGGATACTAGTACCATTACCCATATAAATGTGCTCATGTCCAAATTTTTCTACTGGTTCATGAAGCAAAGCAGGATTAGCTGTAAGATGGTTTGTGGCTCCTGAGTCAGGATACCAAGCAACATGAGTATTGTCCTTTGTATTGGCTTGGTCCCTGTTATCTACAAACGCAGTCATTGCATAGTTGTAAAATTGTTGTTTGGTTCCATGAGTTGGACCAGGACCAAGTAAGGAATCAGTTGGATGATGATCAAAGTTGGATGATCTAGATGGCCCAGTGTAGAAGTTGGAAGAATATTCTGGATAGAAGTGAGGTGGAAATATCGAAGGTCCATGTGAATGATGCATTGGAGAATTATGTCGAGGAACGAAAGGAGGAGATAAGTAGTGTCCAGCTGCACCATAGGGAACACCATAGGATGCCGAGTCTCCAAAGTTTGAAGGAGCATAGTAACACATAGCAAGGTCATGACCATATCTATTGCAGTAATCACAAAAAACAGAGGAGGGCCTATAGAAATTCTTTCCTCCACGAGAATGTCCACCTCTACGTCCTTTACCACCTCGAAAATATGCAAGATGACCATGGCTAGGAGAAAATTGTCCTTGCATTTCATTCTTGGCTTGATATGTTGGTGCCATTGGAGAAGGATGAGGAAAATTAGCGCGAGGATGAGAAGAAACCTGCTTAGATGAAACCGAAGAATCAGAAGCAAGATTGACAGAAAGAGCATCAGAAAGCGCCTTGGTTCTGTTTTTCTCAAGTCTGGACTCAAAAGTTAGCGAGCAGGATTCTAGGTTGTGGAGTGTTGGAGGATCCGGTTGACTCTCAACTGAGGTAATAACAGGTTGATACTCTTCATTCAAGCCATCCAATATGTAATCAATATGCTCTGAAACAGAAATCGGTGAACCAATGAAAATCAAGGCATCAACCAATCCTTTGATTTTTGAGAGAAATGCAGAAATCGAAGTTGAACCTTGCAAAATGGAGCGAAGTTGCGATCTCAGTTGTCGAGTGCGAGCCTTGGTTTGAGAGTTACAGAAGGAATCAAGCTCCTCCCATAACTGCCATGCATGAACACATCCGACAACTCTAGGTTGAAGATTTTCAGAAAGAGAGTTCAAGATCCATGAAAAAACCAATTGATCCAATTCCTCCCAACGAAGATAAACTGGATTGATTCTATTAATAAGCCGATCATCTTCACAAAGAAACCTATGAGGGATTTCAGTTCCTAAGATAAATTTGTTTGCTCGATTAGATGTTAGCGTAGCCATCATGAAGTGCCTCCAAACTAGATAGTTCTTTTCTGTTAACTTCATTGTCGGCAATGGAAGAACCAACGGTGCCGATACTCCATCAATCGGTGATGCGGCGGAAGGAGATAACGAAGACGATGTAGGTAAGGTCCCAGTGTTAGATGTTGGTGCTGCCATGGCGTGATACCATGTAAAGAGAAAAAAAGCGAAGGGAAGATGATTGAGAAATGGTTTATGGCAATGGAAGATCGAGAGAAAGAGAGAAGGAGAGAAAAGTGATTGAAACGGTTTTTCCAACTAATGATTTGATAAACTGAATTGAGTGACCAGAACAACTAATATAGTTCAAGCAATCAGTTAAACAAGTAACTGAAAACTAAAACAGAATTCTATCCTCTAACTAAGCTATAACTAACTATTTCAAAGTTAGATATTTACACAAGAGATAAAGCATAATACTATTCTAATACTCAAAAACACAACTCTTAATTATAGATATTTTGTCAAGTATCTTCTCTACCCTATGTAGAACTTTTTTCATTATTTTATACTTTTTTTAAATAAACCAAGTTGTCACAAATTTATTATTAAAGTAACATTATTGTAATAAGTATAGTCGGTCCAAGAAAAGAGAAATTTGAAGTTGGAATATAGTAGTTTTGATGAGAAGATGAAATCAGCATATTCCTCTATAGACGGGCCAAAAAAGGGTTGTAGGCCCTTGCTTTTGTCATGTTGTAAGTAGAATCACAACAACTAATACCTTTGGTGTAAACATCGGTTCATTATTTGGTCTTAGAGTGGCCTTAATCATGATGAATTCAAAGTCAAATCCACACAAGTGTCCATGATTCCCTTCCAAAACCACTCTCTGCCACCATTCTATGAATGATGAATTTGTGGTATTTCGCTAACTCTCTCTTCTATATTCATCTTGTTTCATGATCACATATAAGCTGAAGTATATGCATTGAATGATTAAGTTTTAAGAGCCATTTAATTAGTTAAAAAAATTATAGATGTTTGAAGTTTTAAAAACTTGAAAAAATATATGCATTATCATCCACCTTTAATTATTATTGACTCTTAAAAAAATAATTCAAATGAATATTTGATAATGTTCTATGTACAAATTTTTACAATGATAATATATAAATAGTATACTCTTTAAAAATATGAGATCAATCATCAAGATTAAAGTACTTAGAATATTTTTGTATGTAGTTGGAAGTAATCTCTCCATACGACAATCTTATTCAGGTTAGAAATGAACAAGACAGAAATATTAGCATCATATTGAAACTAGCTTTTTCAGTGGGGAATTTCTATAACTTTAAAATTAAAGATACTTAAAAAGGAATGGATGCAATATTCAAGTATGTTATCAGTGGAAGACAAACCTGACTTCAATTTTTAAAATTATTTTATTATCTCTATTAAGAATTTTGTAATAGTATCATAGTTACACGTATCATTGGAGACAAAGTATGTATTTTTTAATTATATTATCAATATTAAGTTATAATATAAAAATATTATTTTTAAGATCATATGTATTTTCCAAAATCAAAGGTGGTCATGTTTGAGCCGGTTAGAATTACTATGAGTGACAAAATTCTACATACCAAACTCAATTATGTTCCAAATGACTCAAACTTGAGATCTCTAATTGAGCTAAAATAATTCTCAACATACGTATTCTTAGGAAAAAGATAACTCATATAGTATAAATACAAAAAATGCCCTATATACATAAAGAAATAAAAAGCGATAAAAAAATTAATTTCAATATTGGATGAAAACCTATAGCGAACAAACTAAAATTGTAGTAGCAAACAAACATAAAAAATGATCCATGATATTTGCTGTACAAATTAACAGCAAGTAACCAGCATTGAAGTAATTGATAACATATGATAAAGAATGTTGTGATGTTGAATTTAATAAATTAGTAATTAGTCATCATCTTTTTATACAAATAAGGATATCTCCTCACTTGATGGATAAGAAACTAATCTTTTTTAGAATATATGATTATCTCTCTCAATAAGTGTTACTCTCAGAAATCAAATCCTTGATTTTTTAGCATATTTGAAGATCTGGTAAAATCTTATACTAGTAGACCATGACTCAACCGAAGTTAATGCATTAAATGTTCTACCATTAGAGATTATTGTAAAAGTATAATATAAAAAGGAAAGTTTCAAGTTGATGCAAGGAAGAGTTTAGACTTAAGATTATATTTATTTTCTATTCCCTCAAAATATATATAAGCTATGGAGACAAAAACTAATGGAAACCATAATACATTTCTTGATTAGTTGAAAAAGCTTGTCTAGGATAGACAAGAAATAAACAATGTGTCTGATTAAATGCTAAAAATAATTCAATGATATGATGGCAATGAATGAACCGCACTTTTAAGGTATTCTACTTAGTGTTGCTCATATCATAAGGAATATGCAAACTTGATGGTTCAAGAGGAGTTGATTGCCTTAAAATTTCTAGTACCGTGAGAAGTTGAATGAATTCAAACTTTACAGAACATAAATAAAACAGAAAAATGTATACATTAAAAATGTATGAATTATATATATTGTCATCATTTATCATTCATATTCAATTACTATAGATTATTAAGAAAGTAATATAAGTAAATAGTTGATAATGTAATAACTGTGTATAAACCTTTATATTGACAATACATAAATATTAAAAATTACAAGAATGTTTGGTAGAGAGAAATTCAAATTAATTAGTAGCTTTATATTTGAGAATAGCATTATATTTCATAGAACTCACAGAATAAAGGCAAATAAGTTGTATAAAAAAAACAGATAACATGTATAATAATATAAAAAGAAAAGTACAGAAAATATATTGATTTAAAAATTAATTATGGAGAATTTAGTAAGTTTTTTTTTAAAAAATCAGCTTACTTTTTTAAAAATCAGCTTATATATTATCAACCATTAAGTTCCTGAATCATATATTAATCACATGTAAATATTAATTTCTTTTTTCTAAGCAAATGGAAGAATATAATAAAGAAAGTTCAAAGAGTACTATAATCCATGTACACTAAATGAGGATGATCCTTATCAAATACAAACCAGTGAATTCATACATCAGTTCAGTTTGTGAAGTTGGTATTATCCATATTCTTTATAGCAAAACCACCTCCAAAAGCATATATGAATAAGTAGGATTGAGATCCTCTCAGATACTACTGAATTGTGAGAAGAAAATGGAGTTTAGTAATTTTTAACATTATTTTATTAAAAATCATTAAAATTTAAACAGTTAAAAAATTCTATGTGCCAGAAAAAAGGAAATTAAAGGACACAGATTATAGTTTTTATAATTAAAATCGTATAAGTTTATCACCTGTGCATAAATATTAAATTATAGTTTTTATATGTTTTTCAGGTTAGACAACAGAATTCATACATGAAGACAGAAAAAAGGAAATTAAAGAACACAGATTTAATTCTGGAAATATAAAAAACGTATTTCTTTGTATACTTAATTATATTATATATGGCCCTTTATTCATAAACTTATAGTGGCATTTCCCATAGGGGCTTGCACAAAATTTCATGCAAGTTTTTTGTAATTGTTGTCAAAGAGGAATTGTTAGCTGATCTAGAATTATCATACTATGAGTCCAATTAATAATAACTTCACACAAAATAATGTTTCCCTCCCTTGCCTACTAATTAAAATCCAAGTGTCGTTATATCAATAAAATATTAATCTAGTGATATAAAATATTATTAAATTTCCAAATATTATGCTATATTAAATATTAAAAGTTCATTTTATGAGAGCAACAAAAATATTATTGGTTATTTTAAAAAAATATTTCCTTGTTATGCATAAATAAGTTTTTTCTCTCAAAATTAAGATAAAGTATAAGAAAAAGGGGAAGGAGAAGTGGACATAAACTACATGAAAAATATATAAATGATTGAGTTATTATAATGCAACTTGCAACTTTTCTCAACCATCATAATTAGTAGCCTGTATTGGCACTTATATGATGCTGATCAAATTACTTGCTCCTCTCAAACTAAACCTACCATGACACCAAAGAGAAAAATAATAGTAGGTTGGGGAGAAAAAACTTTAACTCATGGGGCACCAAGATACTCTCCCAAACCATTAAAAATAAGCAAAATGAGAACAAAACAAAAGAATATAATGCAAATTGAAATGAATGGTGTCTGCCACTAAAAGTGCAAGAGTTTTCATGTCCACCACATTTTAAAATGTTGCCTTATAGCCCACATGAACATTGAAAAGCACAAAACAATTTGACCATGCAAACCAAAAAAAATAATACAAAAGTTTAGGGTGGCAAATCTGTAATTAATTCAAATACATAGTGCAATTGCACATAAGCAACTATATATTCTATGTCCTTAGTTATAAATAGCACATGTCCCTTGCCAACCTTCATAGGCCAAATATTCTCAACATCAAAGCCTTAGTTACTTCCAAAAAATGCAAGCCAAACCACTACACACCTTCCCAACACACATTCCTCAGCCCAGAAGGCAAAATCCAGTGCAACAAAAATCCTTGTCATTGCCTACCATACCGAGAGCGATATCCATATCCGTACCCGATACCCGTGTAACCATTCCAGCTCCTCCAAGTATAGATATTGATGACTCAATAACTGCCTTTTGGGACTACCAATTTTTATTTGTTTCACAACGATATGAAACAACTCAACCTATAACTCTACGTATTGTGGATGGCTCAATTCCAACCGATTTTCCCTCGGGTACATATTATCTAACCGGACCAGGACTTTTTGCTGACGATCATGGTTCTACAGTTCATCCACTGGATGGCCATGGATATTTAAGGGCATTTACTATCGACAATGTAAATAAGAAAGTCAAGTACATGGCTAAGTACATTAAGACCGAAGCTCAAGTGGAGGAGCATGATCCTAAGACCAATACATGGAGGTTTACACATAGAGGACCATTTTCTGTATTAAAAGGTGGGAGAAAGGTTGGAAATACTAAGGTCATGAAAAATGTGGCTAACACTAGTGTACTAAGGTGGGGGGAAAAGCTATTGTGTATGTGGGAAGGTGGGGACCCGTATGAGATTGAATCTCGTACGTTGGATACGATCGGGCGATACAACATGATGGACGAATGTGATTTAGAAGGATATGATAAAAAATATGATGTTGATATTTGGGAGGTTGCTGCCCGCCTATTGAAGCCTCTTTTGTATGGTACGTATTAATTTTCTCTTAAACTTCCATTGAAGACTATACCTTAATGTTTTTCTATGGGTGTGTAGTGGAAGGAAAATATTTTTCCTATCTCACTATTTGGGACAAGCGAAGGTGTTTTTTTAAAAAAAAAACTTCCTATCTCTTTTGTATGACTTAATAATAGAGCCGTCATGTAATTATAGCTTACAAATTGCTCCACTTTCTTCTCTATATCTATGAACATGAGAGTTCATTTCTATCATATCATGTACCCGACATGGCAAAATGAGCACAACGATAATGTTAAATTTCCCATTTTCTTGTATTAAATATATTTCTTCCCAAGAAAATATAACTTTAATGTATAGAAAAGAGTGCCTAGAACCTCTATAAATTATTTTATTTTTTGAAGTAGACATTATAAAATATTTTTTTCTTTTTTAATTATCCATAAAATTTATTCGTTGGTGAAGTTAGTGTATGTATAAAATATTTTTTTCTTTTTTAATTATCCATATTTTTTTATGAATTTTTCCATACTATTTATGCATCATGTATAAAATATTTTACATTATTAATATACCATTCCTTATTTTATGTATAATATTTTCATTAAGGAGTCACTAAATATTATAACCTGGAACGTAAAGAACTATCCTTTCACAAAAATATATTAGATGAAAGGTGACATTTATTTGAATTAAAGTAAGCAATTTGATATTTACCAAAAACGAATTATATAAACAACTTGGGTGGTGGTTGGTTGGACATGCAATATAAGTATATATGGAACTCGTTATAAAACCCATTATAGTGCTTCCAATATATTCCCAACTATTTTATAAAGAAATTGGTTTATGACACTTCTCCTAGAAAGTTATTGTCCTATATTTCACAAAGTATTTTCTAGCTAGAGAATACTTACAAGGTATATCATTATAGTTTCTTGAGGAGAAATTAAAAACTTAGGATGGGCCTCCACCATATGGTAAGATGACTTATAACCTGAAGATCATATAATCAAATCATAGAAATAATTAATTCTTTTGTGAATATAAGATTGTATATATCTATCAAGCAGCTATGTTCCTAGAGAGGACAATTATGTTGAAATGCATAGAAAAAGTAAAGGCCAATGACACTTGTATCTTTTAATTTATATTAAGATTACATTGTTACTCTTAACAATAAACTAAAAAATAGGATTGTCATATCCAATAATGGGAGGAGTTTGACTTATATCCGTTGTTATTAGACAAAAGTCGTTATTTCCTGCTTGATTTTTGTACAACACAAAGTTTAACATAATTTAAATATTCTTAATTTACATGTATGTTGCATTGGGGCGCCATTTTTATACATGTTGTAGTATTCTATATGATTAAACATTTGTCTTTGTTTTATTGAATATAGGAGTATTTAAGATGCCCCCAAGGAGACTTTTGTCTCATTATAAGGTTGATTCTAGAAGGAATAGATTACTTACAGTGTCATGCAATGCCGAAGATATGTTGCTACCACGCAGTAATTTTATATTTAGTGGTGAGTAATATAAGATTATGAAATATGCAATTTCCTTATTCATAGAATAAGTAGTGCAACTTAATTTTCTCATTTAGTTTTGATATTTAAGTGAAGTTGGTACCTTTTGTTTTGTGCAGAATATGACTCTAATTTCAAGTTAGTACAGAAGCAAGAGTTCAAAATCCCAGATCATATGATGATTCATGATTGGGCTTTCACAGATACCCATTACATAATATTTGCCAATCGCATAAAACTTGATGTACTAGGTAAGGATTTTTGTTAGGTGATCTTACTTATACTAATTTGTAACAAATCCAAGAGCCATTCTAAATCACTTATAATAATATATATTCTCCTATATGAATCTCTCTATTATAAATCAATCATTAATAAATAAAATATTATTTTATAACACGTGTTACTTTTTAGGATGTAAGACAGTTTGTAGAAAAATATACAAATTTTCAATCACTAATAAAATAGTTTTCGTGATTTTTATTGATAATAAATAATTAATAAGTTGTATTAATAATTTATTTCATATAAAAATGGTACCTTTAACATTTTTATTTAAAAACATGGATTATAGGCTTCACCCAAAGATTTATGTCTCTTGTATTGTGTGAGACAATGCTTTGAAAAAATTAATATTACTGCCATGGCTCTGTTTGCAATATAGGGATCATAGTTCAAGAAAGGCCCAAATGTTTTTTACATATATGATTAACAGATGATAAATATGTTTATTATATGTTGTTGTTTTTATTATTTTTTAAATTAATTGCATTATCAATGATTATTATCTTACACATAAATTCATTTAATATTTTGTTGGTTGTAGCAGTCATTGTTTTATATTATGAAAAAAATATTAGCCTCAAGATCTTGAAAAGAAAGTGTATCTCATATTATCATAATTTGTATGATACCTATTTTATTTAAAATTATTATAAAAATAATACAATTAACTTATTTTGATATTTGATGTGTACTTATTTTCATTTCACATCATTAGTTTTAGACTCTTAATTTTTTCAAACTTTAACATTCAAAACTCACATAATTAGAATTTTTATAATTTTGTTTGGCCCAAATTTTTATCCTACACTAGACCTATAAGATGTAAGGAGTGACCCTCACTATTTTTTATAGATAAGTCTATATAAATATATACACAATATAATTTTAAATTAAATAATAATAAAAGTTTAATGTCTTTGTATTGTCAGTGTAAATATTTCATGAATATAATATGTTACAATGTTAAAAAAACTTTTACCCAAGTAGTTGAATTATAACTTATCAAGTGGAAAGTTACATGTAATTGTTATCTTATTATATAATGATGATAAAAACTATTATTCAGGATCAATGGAAGCAGTGTGTGGGATATCTCCTATGATATCAGCCTTAAAACTAAACCCAAGTAAAAGCACATCACCCATATATTTGCTTCCTAGATTTCCTAACAAATCCAAAGGCAAAGAAAGAGATTGGAGAGTTCCAATTGAAGCACCTTCACAATTGTGGTTAATTCATGTTGGCAATGCCTTTGAAATCAACCATGCTAATGGGAATTTGGAGATTCAAATAGTAGCTTCTGCTTGCTCCTACCAATGGTTCAATTTCAGAAAGTTGTTTGGTATGTAGAGTTAATTCAATGTAAATTGGGGTTGTTTGGGTTTGGTTAATGCAGATTTGGGTGCTCTTAATCATATATGCAATCATTTCTAATAAAAAAATTGTTTTGATTATTTATTAGGATATGATTGGCAAAACCATAAGCTAGATCCATCAATGATGAATATTAAAGGTGGAAATGAGTTATTGCCTCATATTATTCAGGTATATGATCCCTCCCTCCCTTACCCTTATTCATATCTCTCTATCCACTATTTTAAATTGCATTTTTTTATATAATCAAAAGTATCTACTAACCTTATGGGTAGTGAATTAATCCATGTCGGAGTGTATATTATTTTTCCCAATAAATATCACTCACATCAAGAATTGAACGTATGACATTTTGTTTGATAAGATCTTACATCACTAAACCAATATCCTATGAGTTTTAAATTGCAATATACGATCACAATTGAAGTCACAACATTGTGATTTCTGGAGTACCAGTAATGATATTACAACCACAATTGGGATCACATTAATTACATTTCCTCTATAAATGTGATAAACACAACGTAACTGCAATTACCATTTAAAACAATGTCTCTAGCTAATGCAAGTTTTGCTGGTAAAATATTGTTTTTCTCATTTATGTTTAAAAGTTAATACCTCTAGTTTCTGGCTTGATTTAACATTTATGCAGTTCTTCGCTCAATATGTTACATAATGTGCTGATGCAGGTATCTATAAAATTAGATTCTGACTACAATTGCCAAGAATGTAATGTGAAGCCTATGCAAAATTGGAAGAAATCATCAGATTTTCCAATTATAAATCCTTCATTTTCTGGGAAGAAAAACAGATATCTCTATGCTGCAACAACATTAGGATCTCGAAAAACATTGCCAAGTTTTCCTTTTGATACTGTGGTGAAATTAGATTTAGTGAATGATTGTGTACAAACTTGGACGGTTGAAAGTAGAAGATTTATTGGTGAGCCTATTTTTGTTCCCAAAGGTCATGATGAAGATGATGGCTACCTTCTTGTTGTTGAGGTGAGTTAGAGTCTTAAATAATGGTTATGGTTGTGATCGATTACATCACGTTTACCACAATTACAGGAAAATAAGATAGATATAGATGTAATTGTGATCGATGTAGATTTACGAAATGAGAATATTATATACGCAATTAGAGTTGTGGAATACAATTTAAAACAAAAGTAAATACTCATTTCAGTCTATCATGTTTCTTGATCTTACTAGTTTGATCCCTTAAAATTTGAAAAACTCAAAATCGTCCCCAAAAATTTCAAATATGGGTCAAATTAGTCGCTTTTAGTATGTTTTATAACATCTGGGATGAACTAATTTGACCCTAAAAAAGACAATTTGATCAACATTTGAATTTTTGGGACTATTTTGGGCTTTCAAATTTTTGAGGGGCTCAACTAGTAAAATCGGAAAACATAAGGGACTGAAAATGATATTTACTTTGTGTGGGTAGACATAATATTCCTTTAAAAATGGCAAGTAATAATAAATTTTTTATAACTAATTAATAGATTAGTTAAGAAGTATACTACAATAAGGAGTGATTAAATCATTGAATGACAAAAACAAGAACCTTTATTTCTAAATATCTAAGCTATGATAGGGTTGGGCTAGTGAGAAATTTGGGTAGTTTGAATGGATCATACTTTGAAACCACTGTCATTATATACCAAAAGTCCAAAACAGAAAAAATCAAGCTATATGCTTCAACTTTATATGAAATCCAACACAGTGCTGACCTAATTTTTTGCCAACTTGAACTTTGAAAATTTACTAATTCATATATTTTCACATAAAAGCATGAAATTTTGGTAATGCATCCAAAATTTTGCGGTTTGAAATATTATAAAATATTTTAAATTAATATTGTTAAAAAGAATAAAGAACTATATGTTGAAAAATTAATTTTTTTAAAATTAGAATTTCTAAAGAGATACTTTCCTGACAGTTTATGGTTGAAGCTAGTAATTTGAGTCAAAGTAAATTGCGGGAGCACATCTGCTATCCCACACTTTGTTAAGAGATATTTTTGTAATTAATTCATAACTAAAAGCATATTATTTGTTTTGCAGTATGCTGTTTCAATGCAGAGATGTTATCTGGTTATCTTGAACCCAAAAAGGATAGGATTAACCAATGCTGTTGTTGCTAGACTTGAAATTCCAAGGCATTTAAATTTTCCTATGGGTTTTCATGGTTTTTGGGCAGCCAAATGAAACCCAAAAATAAATTATTTTAAATTTCTCATACCATGTAAAATAATTCATTTTTATTTTGTTGAATATGTATATAAATGTTTATATATTTATTAACCGCTAGATTTTTTTTAATCTCAAGTGAAATATGCCATGACATGAATTATTTTCTGTTTGGCAAAAGGCGATCCATTAAGAAGCCATTAACAATATCTCAAAATCCTATCAATCCAATAAAGAAAACTATTATATTCTCTTATAAATCATTTTAAAAATATTCTTAAGCATAAAAAAAAGTAACATGTCTCAATTGAGTTAACTTGTCAAATTGTTGTGACTTGAATGTTTTTGTACTACCAAGGATATTCACTTACTCTATGAGTAAGGAACTAATCTCTTTTACTTATGTGGTTGTCTCTCCCAATACATGTTGCTTACATGAATTGAATTTTCGACATTTTGATTATCATATGATCTAGTAGGGCCTTACACTAATAGATCAATACTTTTAAGTAAATCTTACCATTTTAAAGTAAATTCACTTAATTAAGATTCAACATTTTTAAATCATTTTATCATCTAAGACTTCATAACACTTCTATTTACTATTTAACAAAAAAAACTGCTACACATACATGTGTCATCACCTCATTGATTTGACACATCATCTATCACATGTGTCATCACCTCATTTAATCTATGTTTTTCCTCCAAAAAATTCTTACCCACAAACCTCCTTCATATACATATGTCATCACCTCATTGAATTGCATCATCATCTATGACATGTGTCATGACCTCACTGAATCTATGTTTTTTCCCTCCAAAAATTACCTTATACACATACATGTGTTATCACCTGAATTGTCACATCATCTATGCTATGTGTCATGACCTCATTGAATCTATTTCCCTCCAAAAAAATTGCTCACAAAATGATTTATTACATTAATATTATTATTATAATCTAAATATATAACGTGTGTAAATGTTTTAAATATTAAATTTTCAATATTTTTTAACATGTTAATTATTAGTAATTTTACAATTTGAATATATAACGTGTTCAAAATATTTAATGCTTATTATTATTACATATTATTATAATATGAATATATAACGTGCGTAAATACTTCAAATATTAAACTTCCAATATTGTTAACGTGTTAGCAATCAGTAATTTATTACACATTATTATTACAATTTCAATATATAACGTGTGTAAATGCTTTAAATAATAAACTTCCAATATTGTTAATGTGTTAACTGTCTCTAATTTATTACACATTATTATTACAATTTGAATATATAACGTGATCAAAATAATGCTTATTATTATTATAATATGAATATATAACGTGTGTAAATGCTTCAAATATTAAACTTTCAATATTGTTAACGTGTTAGCAATCAGTAATTTATTACACATTATTATTACAATTTCAATATATAACGTGTTCAAAAAATTAAATACATATTATTATTATAATCTGAATATATAACGTGTGTAAATGCTTTAAATATTAAACTTCCAATATTGTTAATGTGTTAACTATCTGTAATTTATTACACATTATTATTATAATTTGAATATATAACGTGATCCAAATATTAAACTTATAATTTTGTTAATGTGTTAACCATCTCTAATTTATTACACATTATTATTACAATTTGAATATATAACGTGAT
>NW_017725122.1:0-5038 GCF_001865875.1 Lupinus angustifolius
ATATAACGTGATCAAAATAATGCTTATTATTATTACATATTATTATAATATGAATATATAACGTGTGTAAATGATTCAAATATTAAACTTCCAATATTGTTAACGTGTTAACAATCAGTAATTTATTACACATTATTATTACAATTTTAATATATAACGTGTTCAAAATATTAAATACATATTATTATTATAATCTGAATATATAACGTGTGTAAATACTTTAAATATTAAACTTCCAATATTGTTAATGTGTTAACTATCTGTAATTTATTACACATTATTATTATAATTTGAATATATAACGTGATCCAAATATTAAACTTATAATTTTGTTAATCTGTTAACCATCTCTAATTTATTACACATTATTATTACAATTTGAATATATAACGTGATCAAAATAATGCTTATTATTATTACATATTATTATAATATGAATATATAACGTGTGTAAATGATTCAAATATTAAACTTCCAATATTGTTAACGTGTTAACAATCAGTAATTTATTACACATTATTATTACAATTTTAATATATAACGTGTTCAAAATATTAAATACATATTATTATTATAATCTGAATATATAACGTGTGTAAATACTTTAAATATTAAACTTCCAATATTGTTAATGTATTAACTATCTGTAATTTATTACACATTATTATTATAATTTGAATATATAATGTGATCCAAATATTAAATGCTTATTATTATTACATATTATTATAATCTGAATATATAACGTGTAAATGCTTTAAATATTAAACTTCCAATATTGTTAACGTGTTAGTTATCAGTAATTTATTACACGTTATTATTACAATTTGAATATATAACGTGTTCAAATTATTAAATGCTTATTATTATAATCTAAATATATAACGTGTGTAAATGCTTCAGATATTAAACTTCCAATATTGTTAACATGTTAACTATTTATAATCTGAATATATAACGTGTGTTGTTAACTTTTTGTAATTTATTACACATTATTATTACAATTTCAATATATAACGTGATCAATATATTAAATGCTCATTATTACATATTATTATAATCTCAATATATAAGGTGTGTAAATATATAATGTGTAAATACTTTAAAATATTAAACTTCTAATATTGTTAACGTGTTAGCTATCAGTAATTTATTACATATTATTATTACAATTTGAATATATAACGTGTTCAAATTATTAAATGCTTATTATTATTACATATTATTATAATCTGAATATATAACGTGTGTAAATGCTTCAGATATTAAACTTCCAATATTCTTTCCTCTTGAATAATATTCACTTCTTCCCTTTTCAGCTTAGGGCACATCGGCTTGATGTGTCCAGGTTGATTACAGTGATAGCACACTGGGCAGTTGACACTGAAGTGCTTCCCCTTGCACTTCGAACACCAAGGTGGTGTGTTAAGGTTAGAGTTCCCAACTAGTGAACTCATTTTGTTGTTGTTGCTGTTGTTGTTTCCTTGTCAGAAGCCTCTATTGTTGTAAGGCTTGAAACTCCTTTGTTGATTCCCTAATGGCGAAGCATATGGTTTCTGGTTGCGGTTGAAAGGCTTTCCCCTTCCAAGTCCTTGCCCGAAATTTCGCTAGGGAACATAGGAATTTTCGGGTGGTATGACACTTTTCAGCGCCACATTCCTTGCCTTCACGCTTTCTTCATAAAGCTGTTAACCAGAGTTGCAAAATCTGGTATATGTTGATGTACAAACATCACCTTCAGGTCCTCTCTGAGTCCACCCTCAAACTTAGCACATTTGGACCTTTCATTCCCCACTTGATTGTAGTGTGGGGCATATCTCGCCAAATCTTCAAATTTGGCAGAGTATTCTCCAATAGTCATGCTTCCCTGCTGCAGACGCAGGAACTCCATCTCTTTGTTAGTTCTCATATCTGTAGGAAAGTACTTATGCAGAAATCTATCTTTGAAAGTTGTCCAGTTGACAACTTGTTGTTCATGCACCATCTGGCGGCTTGTAAACTCCCACCGGTTTTTAGCCTCCTTAGTAAGCATATAGGTCACATAGGTGACCTTCTGCTCCTTAGTGCACATAAGTGCCCGAAAGATCCTCTCTAACTTCTGGATCCAGTCATTTGCAGCATCCAGTGCAAAACCTCCTTCAAACTTTGGGGGTTGACAACGACAGAATTCGTCCAAGCGGCCGATCCTTGAGTTGGTGGTTGTTGTTGTTGATTGAGTTGATGCAAATTAGCATTCACACCCTGAATCGCTGCAGTCATTGCAGCCATGAAGTCCAAGTTCGCAGTTCCACGTCCAGCCATCTTAAATCTGAGAACAAAAGAGGTGCATGAGATACTCCTTCTACCGAAATTATTCATGGGTTGTATTTTCATTCGAATAATACAAGCAAACATTTAAACACACAAAATCATACAAGAAAGCATGTGAGGCCATGCCCAAGGCCGGATAGAAAAGAACCGCTCTGATACCATGTTGTAACGCCCCGAAAATTACTCAAAAAATCTTGCTAAAAAATGGGTAATTTTTTTTATAAATAATGATGCCATATAAAATTTATTTCCTTATATTCGTTTGATTTTCGGAACATCACTTTAAGTAACATACATTGCGGAAAATCAAAAACCATTACTTAATGTAATAAAAATAACTCAATATAACTTTGAATCATACTTCATTAGAATATCATAAAATGTTGATACGAAGTACAAGGCGGAATCCTAATCGTCGCCCAAATAAAACTACTCACAAAATAAATACCCTACACAGGTACACTAATCAAAAAGCAAAATAAAAATGGAAACAGCTCCTAGCGGCTGCCTCAGGATCTGCGGGTGTGCTGGAACACTCGCTTGGATCCTCCTTTATCTCCGAGTCGGAGGAGAGGTTGACAACTTCAATGGAGTCCTCAATGTTAATCAACTCCACGCAGTCATCCTCTTCAGTTGTTGGCTCGTCTTCCTCCACCGCCATCTTCTCATATGGAACATAGGGCGAATTCTGCAAGGGAGTCACCAACCTTGCATCCGCCTGGAGGGTTGGCATCGTCTGACGGGCTGCTCTCGTCAATACTGGGGAATTCATTGCATCATCCCAAGTCTGTCGCCTCCTGGAAGGTCCTGCAACATTTGGCCCCTGAGGGGTCATAGACTGGGTCGACGTCACAGCAGGTGCCGGTCTACGAGGTGGCAGGGTAAAGGAAGCTTCCAGCTCCTCGTGATGGTAGGGAAAGCGCATGAAATATTACTCCATGCCCCCTCTTGGGACATCGTAAAGCGGTAACTCCGAATCCTGACCGAGCGATCCATCCGAACAAGACGCGAATAGAAGAAAAATAGAAAGAAAATGGAGTAAAACATCTAATGAGAGTAAATAGAGGAATACGTAAATAGAGGAATAACATCCCTACCACTACGAACCATCGCTGAATCACCCTGGACGGCCACATGGCCAAACCTCTTACGCTCACACGACCTTGCTGCATGGTATCATGTAATCCTTTTTTGGGAATCGCCCTAATCACGACATCACAGTCGGAAACCTTGCCCTAAATAGGGGCCATAACAAAGGTACTTGTATAAGTTTGTCAATTTTGGGAACCAGACTCAATCATCTGAGTCATGGCCTTTCCCTAGTTCAAATACACTTCACACCCAAGCTAGGGCTATTGCCTTTAACAAAGCAATTCCTTACTTTTATTACTTTCAAGAATTTCATATAGTTATTTACCTTTATAACTTATTGATGAAAAATGTGCCATTAGGCTCTTGTATATATGAGAGTTGTCGTTCAGACGACTTAAAAAGAAGTCATGTTTGTATGGAGCCCTCTCGCTCAAGCGAGAGCTGTCTCGCTCAAGCGAGAGCTGTCTCGCTCAAGCGAGAGCTGTCTCGCTCAAGCGAGAGCTGTCTCGCTCAAGCGAGAGCTGTCTCGCTCAAGCGAGAGCTGTCTCGCTCAAGCGAGGGCACATCCATTTTTTGGCATTTGTGGCTTAAGCCAGAGCTGTCTCGCTTAAGCGAGAAAACAATCAGTTCTCTTGGTACCTATTTTAGCTCAAGTGAGAGCTGTCTCGCCCCGAGCTAAAACTCTCGTTTTCTCTAGACGCTTCTTGCTCAAGCGAGAGCTGTCTTGCTCAAGCGAGAGCTGTCTTGCTCAAGCGAGAGCTGTCTTGCTCAAGCGAGAGCTGTCTTGCTCAAGCGAGAGCTGTCTTGCTCAAGCGAGAGCTGTCTTGCTCAAGCGAGAGCTGTCTTGCTCAAGCGAGAGCTGTCTTGCTCAAGCGAGAGCTGTCTTGCTCAAGCGAGAGCTGTCTTGCTCAAGCGAGAAGAGTCTGAATATCATTTTAATGACTTTTCTCAAGGAAAATATTTCTCATTTATATCACATGTTTTTAAACCTTGAATTTAACAATTATCACAACTCCAAACTTGTGAGGGAGTTTGGAGGTCTGGATGCATATTCGGACACCACTGTGTCACGATGTTTTCTCCCTCACCTGAGTGTATCGGGTCGCAATGTTCTCTGTTTGCAGGTGAGCTTACTTAATCCGATTTCCTCTCGAACTCTTCATTACGCCAAAATAACGTTAATTAGTTAACTGACGATAATTATTATACTTACGGAATAACTTTTTATGCAAAGATAAACCTTTCGATTTAAAATGAATTTAATTGCTTTCTTCCATCCGATTCAAGGTTGAATTTCCTTGAATCATCATTTGTCATTGAAAGTCTTCAAATTAAATAACACTTTTTAAAGTAAGATTTTCAATAAAACTTATACTGGAATTATGTCGTAATTCGTGGATATACACCAGTCTAGTTCCTGGGAAAGAGAGGTGGGTCGTAAAGACATCCTTAAATACCAAGTCTTTCCTTAGACATAACGTTTCTAGACATGTATTCCCTCTTCATTACATTTTTCCTCGACAGTTCATAAATTTTATTTTTTTGTAAGTAAAACATTTTTACTAAAACTAACCTTTTAAAATAAAATCATTAAGCTAGACTTGCCATTTTTAAAGTAAGTCAATTTAAACAAAAT